>NW_023270454.1:27652-114710 GCF_011800145.1 Mirounga leonina | reverse complement strand
AAAGAAAGAAAGAAAGAAAGAAAGAAAGAAAGAAAGAAAGAAAGAAAAAAAGAGAGAAAGAAAGAAAGAGAAATAAATCATATTTTAATATCAGCATTAAAAGATTTGCCTAAATAAAGTTTAGAAGAGAAATAAGAGATAATTTTTAAAGAGAGAGTGAATAATAATTTAAAAAGCCAATGCATTGCAATGGCATGTCCTGGAACAAGGCCTTATGGTGAGGGAGACACATCAGAACATACCAGAGAGACAAATACTGTGACTGCTGAGGGGGAGAAAGGTGTAGGCCTTTTCTAGAAGACAGCTCATAAAAACCAAAATGAATGTCCCACAGATAGCCTACTGGATTTATAATCCATGTTAATTTTTAAGTAGTTTTATTAAAAAAAAAAAAAACTAAAAAAACTTAAAAACTGAAATCCATGTAGGAAATAAAAGGAGAGTTTCTCTGAGACCTGACTTGACTTGAATATGTAAGACCACCAGTGTTTTTTGCTGAGGACTTCACATTCTGAGGTAACTTCAGACAAAACATCAAAGATCTAGGCTGAAAATGAGCTAACCTGAGTTCAGCACAGATATGTTTGAAGTGCCCCCTGCTGACTTCTGGTGACACTGTAACATCTCAAAAAAGTTATTTTTTAGAGGCTTCAGACAGAATTAATTTGAATAATCATTAAGCTCTTTTATTACTTGAAATTTTCTTGTTTATCTTGTTAAATTATATGTAACATGAAGGAAGGTATTGTTCTTATCACCTCTGGGTACTTCCCATAGCATCAAACTGTGCTGGGAAGTTAAGAGGTTCTTGGTCAATAGTTGTTGGGGGTATTAATAACACTGAGTAAAAGATGATCCAGTGTTAAATGGGGGGAAAAGCAAGATATATTTTATTTTTAATTTTTGCTGAATTTTGAAATTATGAAACTTGTCATAATCTAGGCCAAATCTATCTGGGTTATGGAAATGGAGGACTCTTTATCTGACTGGAGATTTCTGCTGGCCTCATATTTCTCTTCTTCCTCTTAATTAC
This sequence comes from Mirounga leonina, assembly GCF_011800145.1. NCBI lineage: Eukaryota > Metazoa > Chordata > Mammalia > Carnivora > Phocidae > Mirounga > Mirounga leonina. Next base: position 113,677 of record NW_023270454.1, on the reverse strand, counting down.
CTCTTTAGTTAAAAAATTAATATATTCTTGACCAAAATAAAACCACAAAAGGCAAAAAATTTCAAGCAGCACAAATGTGTGTGCAACCATAGTCTTTTTCTGACCTCATACTTTTAATCCTCTAGTCTTTCTCCAGAAGCAACTAGTCCCCTTTCTTGTGTACCTTTGTAGAAAGTCTATGCATTTACAAGTATAACTGTGTTTGTAAATGTGTGCTTATGTATGTTCATATTCATCTACAAATTCACAACTTACTTTTTACAGTAATGTTAGCATACTATAAGAACTGTTCTGCAGTTTATTTTTCCACTTAATATGTGACTTAGACATGAGCTTATGAGGAAGACCTCCCTTTTTAAAATTTTAATGGCCATGTGAGTTTCCCTTATATGGATGTACCATCATTTATTCAACCAGACAACATTAATAGTTATTTAGATCTTTTGATAATATAAACTAGGCTATAATGAAAAAGACAAATTCTTTAAAATTATTGAGTCAAAAAGTATGAATATTTATCATCTTAATATGTAAAGCCCCCATGTCCTCTAATGAAACTGCACAAATTTACATTCCTACCTACAGTGTAGGAGAGTTGAATGATTGTGGATATTCTGGCCATCACTGTATATTATTGAACTATTTAATCTTTACCAACCTGGAGAGTGAAAAATGATTTCTTGTTTTAATTTTTATTTTAAATAATAACAGCTAGCTCTCATACAGCACTTGCTATATGTGCCAGGAGTCTTTCTAAGAGCTTTACATATATGATACAAAATACCTTTATGAAGATAAAAGTAGGGCGCCTGGGTGGCTCAGTTGGTTAAGCGACTGCCTTCGGCTCAGGTCATGATCCTGGAGTCCCGGGATCGAGTCCCGCATCGGACTCCCTGCTCGGCAGGGAGTCTGCTTCTCCCTCTGACCCTCCTCCCTCTCATGCTCTCTGTCTCTCATTCTTTCTGTCTCAAATAAATAAATAAAATCTTAAAAAAAAAAGATAAAAGTAATATATCATATAATATATAATATTATATATATAATATATAATATATAATATAATATTAATATTAATATTAATATATAATATTAAGATATAAGTAATATATCATACAATACATCCATTTAAGATGATTAAATTGTTTTTAATATGTTCACAGAGCTGTGTGAACATGACCAATTTTAGAAAATTTGATCATGCCCAAAGTAGGTCTGTACCCATTAGCTGTCACATCCCCTCCCCACCCCAAGCCCCAACCCTAGGCTATTTTGGTCTCCATAGTTTTATCTATTCTAGATATTTTATAAATATTTTATAAAAATGAAATCATATAATATGTGGTTTTCATGACTGGCTTTTTTCATTTAGTATAGTATTTTCAAGGTTCATTCATCTTGAAACATGAGTGAGTACTTCATTCCTTTTCATTGCCAAATAATATTTCATTGTATGCATATAACATATTTTATTTATCCATTTATCAGTTAATGAATATGCGTGTTCCCACTTTTTGGCCACCATGAATAATGCTGCTAATAAATATTCATGTACAAGTTTTTGTGTGAACAGTATGTTTTTAATTCTCTTGGGTATATATGAAGGAGTAGAATTGCTGGGTCATATGACAAGTAACTCTATTTTTAAGTCTTTGAAGGACTGCCATATTAAGTACCTCTTCATAGAGTTTCCCAGATTTCCTTCCAAGAGTTTGTTATGACCTCCTGAGTCATAGCTTCTGTTTCCCTAGCACCAAACATAGATTTGGGCACCACTATAGGTACTCAAACATTTATATGAACAAATGATTGAATAGGGGAAGAAAGGAAGGAAAAGTTTAAAAGGTGAAAATCAGTATAGGTATTTACATTTATCTTAAAATTTATTTCTAGCTTCCTTGGCAAAATAGTTAAGTAAAAAGCCAGAATTAAAAGAATAAATTGAAACCTTTGAAGTCTTAAAGAAGCTTACATATGCCTGAAAATGGCAATGTAATGCTGTTCACAAATGAAGAAAAGTAAATGCAAATCAGAACCAAATCAAAAGGATCCAGATCTGAGCTTGCATTGCTATAAACATTTGTGATTATATGGTGATGCTTTTTAATTTTATTGCATGATTAAGAAATGTTATTGCAACCAGTATAATTTTATAAGTGATATTTTTCTCCTACTTATATTGCTATTTTAGTATAAAACTAACCTTGCCATTTCATTGATTTTTTGTCATCATTAATAGAGTTAGAGTACTATTTTATCAAAAAATATGTATATGTTGTCCAGTACCCATTCCAATACCTTTCATTCAAAACATGTAATTTTATTATCTAATAATAGTACATTGTGCCACATGTGAACAATCTTCACCATTATAAAGGCTAAGGCATCATACTCAGAATTGAGAATTTGTCTGGACTTGGACAATCACCTGGGAGAATCCGCACACAAATTGATCTTTAGAATTATTTCTAAAAAGTTTATTCTCTGACTTCATACATCAATTACCATATGTCTTCTCACTACACAGAGATTTGATTGACCCGTGTTCAAAATTCTACACAGCCATCCCAAGCCTACTACACATATCCTACCCTAGATGCACTCTTTGGACTATTTCAAGCTACAGGTCAACCCAGTTGACTTATTACCTAAGAGAAATGAAAGAAGGGCATAAATCTGCCAGGACCTTGAGCCCACATTATTAAGGGCTTTCTCTAGAGGCCTTGAACCCAATTTGTCTATTTGACTGGCCATGAGAAAATAGGAAGTCCTGTCGCCTCAGTACTGCCTGAATGCCAAAGACTTTTCCATCTTGGACTTCGGCTGCAGCAGCTTCACTGAAAAGTTCCAAGGAAAGCAAATCATTAGATCGTGATAGTGAACATTGAAAATAGGTGTCAAACCTCACTGATATGAGAAGTTCTTAATCTCAGGAAACAAACTGAGGGTTGCTGGAGTGGGGGGTGGGGTGGGAGGGATGGGGTGGCTGGGTGATAGACATTGGGGAGGGTATGTGCTATGGTGAGCGCTGTGAATTGTGCAAGACTGTTGAATCACAGTTCTGTACCTCTGAAACAAATAATGCAATATATGTTAAGAAAAAAAAGAAGAAGAAGAAGATAGCAGGAGGGGAAGAGTGAAGGAGGGGAAATCGGAGGGGGAGACGAACCATGAGAGACGATGGACTCTGAAAAACAAACTGAGGGTTCTAGAGGGGAGGGGGGTGGGAGGATGGGTTAGCCTGATGATGGGTATTAAAGAGGGCACGTTCTGCATGGAGCACTGGGTGTTATGCACAAACAATGAATCATGGAACACTACATCAAAAACTAATGATGTAATGTATGGGGATTAACATAACAATAGAAAATTAAAAAAAAAAAAAGAAAATAGGTGTCAAAGCCCACAGTGAAAGGAGAGGAGACCACAAAAGTTGGAGCTCTGGACCTATTCCTGGTTGCTAGCACCCTGGTCCAGGAATCACTTTAACATCAAGTCTCAGCTGGAATGCTCTATTCACTCAAACACTGTTAATCCTTATCTGTAATTTGCTGAAGCAGGCTTTAAAAAGCTTGCTAAAGATGACTGCTAAATTTAGGAATTATGCAAGCAGGTTGATGGCATTTGAGCTAGAAACAAGTCATTAAGGGAGTATGGAAATTAGCAAATAGTACAAACTGAGTCGTGTGTGTGTGTGTGTGTGTGTGTGTTTTCCACAAGAGAGTGACTAGGCTAAATATTTACCAGTATAGCACTTATTCCTACCGAATAAAGTGTACATATAAAACATGGGTTCTCAACCAGGGGTGATTTGGGCCCACAGGTGACATTTGGCAATGTATGGAGACATTTTTGGTTGTCATGAAAGGTAAGCGTGGGGAGGTGTTACTACCATCTAGTGGGTAGAAGCCAGAAATCCTGCTAAACTTTTTTTGTTTTGTTTTTAATTCTAGTGGAGGGGCGTCTGGGTGGCTCAGTCAGTTAAGCATCTGCCTTTAGCTCAGGTCATGATCCCGGGGTCTTGGGATTGAGCCCAGTGTCCTGATCCCTGCTCAGCAGGGAGTCAGCTTCCCCTCTCCCTCTGCCCTTCCCCGCCCCCCCCCCCCACTCATGTGTGTGCTCTTTGTCTCTCAAATAAATAAATTAAAAAGAAATATTGGTTTCAGGAGTAGAATTCAGTCATTCATCACTTAGATACAACATCTAGTGCTCATCACAAGTGCCCTCATAAATACCCATCACGCATCTAGCCCGTCCCTCATCCACCTCCTTCAATCAACCCTCAGTTTGTTTTCTATCCTTAAGAGTCTCTTACGGTTTGTTTTTCTCTCTCTCTTTTTCATCTGTTTTGTTTCTTGAATTCCACATATGAGTGAAATCATATGTATTTGTCTTACACTGACTTATTTCACTTAGCATAATACACTCAAGCTCCATCCACATTGTTGAAAATGGCAAGAATTCATTATTTTTGATGGCTGAGTAATATTCCATTATATATATATATATACCACATCTTCTTTATTCAATCATCAGTTGATGGACAATGGGGCTCTTTCCATAGTTTGGCTATTGTTGATAATGCTGCTATAAACATCATGCATGTACTCTTTAGTATGGAAATTAGCAAATAGTACTATTTGCATGTACTCTTTCAAATCTGTATTTTTGTATCTTTTGGATAAATTTCTAGTACTGCATTTGCTTACATCATAGGGTAGTTCTATTTTTAACTTTTTGAGGAACCTCCAAAGTGTTCTTCAGAGTAGCAGCAACAGTTTGCATTCCACCAACAGTGTAAGAGGGTTGGTTCACCTTTCTCCACATCCTCACCAATGCCTGTTGTTTCTTGTTTTGTTAATTTTGGCCATTGTGACAGGTGTGATGTGGTATCTCATCGTGGGTTTGATTTGTATTTCCTTGATGATGAGTGATGTTCAGTGTTTTTTCATGTGTCTATTAGCCACCTGGATGTCTTCTTTGTAAAAGTGTATATTCATGTCTTCTGTCCATTTCTGGACTGGATTATTTGTTTTTTGGGTGTTGAGTTTGTTAAGTTCTTTGTAGATTTTAGATACTAACACTTTATTCAATATGTTGTTTACAAATATCTTATCCCATTCTGTAGGCTGCCTTTTAATTTTGTGGATTGTGTCCATCACTGTGCAGAAGTTTTTATCTTGATGAAGTCCCAATAGTTCATTTTTGCTTATGTTTCCCTTGTCACCAGTGACGTGTCTAGTAAGAAGTTTCTATTGCCAAGGTGAAAAAGGTTGCTGCCTGTGTGCTACTCTAAGATTTTGAAGTATTCCTGTCTCATACTTAGATTTTTCATCCATTTTTAATGTTTTGTGTATGGTATAAAAGGGTGGGGTCCAGTTTCATTCTTCTGCATGTTGCTGTCCAGTTTCCCCAACACCATTTGTTGAAGAGACTTGTCTTTTTTCCACTGGATATTCTTTCCTACTTTGTCAAAGATTAGTTGACTATATAGTTGTGGTACCATTTCTGGGTTTTCTTTCCTTTAAAAAATACATATTTTTTATTAAATGTTAAATATATAAATATTTATTTATTTGAGAGAGAGGAGAGAAGGGGCAGGGGGAGAGAAACTCAAGCAGACTCCCACTGAGCACAGACCCCAACGTGGGGCTCCATCCCACAACCCATGAGATCATAACCTGAGCCAAAATCACGAGTTGGACACTTAACTGACTGAGCCACCCAGGAGTCACCTTTTCTGGGTTTTGTATTCTGTTCCACTGATCTGTGTGTCTGTTTTTGTGCCAGTACCATACTGCCTTGATGACTATAGCTTTGTAATATAGTTTGAAGTCCAGAATTGTAATGCCTTCACCTTTGCTTTTGTTTTTCAGGATTACTTTGGCTATTTGGGGTCTTCTGTGGGGTCTACAAATTTTAGGATTATTTGTTCTAGCTCTGGGGAAAATGCTGATGGTATTTTGACAAGGATTATATTAAATGTGTAGATTGCTTTCGGTAGTATAAACATTTTAACAATGTTTGTTCTTCAAATCCATGAGAATGGAATGTTTTTCCATTTCTTTGTGTCCTCTTCAATTTCTTTCCTAAGTATTCTGTAGTTTCAGAGTACAGATACTGTACATCTTTGATTAGGTTTATTCCTAGGTATCTTATTGTTTTTGGTACAATTGCAAATGGGATCGATTCCTTGATTTCTTTTTCTGTAACTTCATTATTGGTGTATAGAAATGCAACAGATTTCTGTAAGTTGATTTTATATCCTGCAACTTTGCTAAATTCATGTATGAATTCTAGCAATTTGGGGTGGTGTTTTGGGTTTTCTACACATAGAAAATCATGTCATCTGCAAATAGTGAAAGTTTAACTTCTTCTTTGCTGATTTGGATGCATTTTATTTCTTTTTGTTATCTGATTGCTGAAGCTAAGAATTCCAGTACTATGTTAAATAGTAATGGTGAGAGTGGACATCCCTGTCTTATTCCTGACCATAGGTGAAAAACCTCGGTTTTTTACCATCGAGGATGATATTAGCTGTGGGTCTTTATGCTCTTTATGATGTTGAGGTATGTTCCATCTATCCCTACTTTGTTGAGGGTTTTTATCAATAATGGATGCTGTATTTTGTCAAGTGCTTTTTCTACATATTTTGGGAAGATCATATGGTTCTTATCATTTCTTTTATTAATGTGGTGTATCACATTCATTGATTTGCAAATATTGAACTACCTCTGCAGACCAGGAATAAATCCCACTTGATCATGGTGAACAATTATTTTAATGTACTGTTGAATTCAATTTGCTAGTATTTTATTGAGAATTTTTGCATCCATGTTCATCAGGTTTTGGAATCAAGGTAATGCTGGTCTTATAGAAAGAGTTTGGAAGTTTTCCTTCCATTGTATTTTTTGGAACAGTTTGAGAAAAATAGGTACTAACTCTTCTTTAAATGTCTGGTAGACATTGGGTGGCTCAGTCAGTTAGGCATCTGCCTTCAGCTCAGGTCATGATCCCAGGGTCCTAGGATCAAGCCCCACATCAGACTCCCCACTCAGTGGAAAGCCTGCTTCTCCCTCTCCCTCTGCCTGCCGCTCCCCCTACTGTGGACTCTCTCTCTCTCTGTGTGTGTGTGTCAAATGAATAAATAAAATCTTTAAATAAATAAATAAATAAAAATAAGTAAATAAACAAAAAGTCTGGTAGAATTCCTCAGGGAAGCCATCTGGCTCTGAACTTTTTTTGTTGGGAGATTTTTTTATTACTGATTCAATTTCTTTACTGATTATGGGTCTGTTCAAATTTTCTATTTCTTCCTAGTTCAGTTTTGGTAGTATGTACATTTCTAGGAATTTGTCATTGCTTCCAGATTGCCCAGTTTGTTGTCATATTATTCTTCATAATATTCTCTTATAATTGTTTGTATTTCTGTAGTATTGTTTGTGATCTCTCCTCTTTCATTCATGATTTTACTTATTTGGGTCCTTTCTCTTTTGTTTTTTGATAAGTCTGGTAAGGGGTTTTTCAATTATATGAATTCTTTCAAAGAACCAACTCTTTCTTAGTTTTATTAATCTATTCTATCATTTTTGTTTGTTTGTTTCTATATCATTTATTTCTGCTCTAATCTTTATTATTTCCTCCTTATGCTGGATATAGGCTTAATTTTCTCTTCCTTTTCTAGCTCCTTTAGGTGTAAGGTTAAGTTGTGTATTTGAGACTTTTTTTGCTTCTTGAGGTAGGCCTGTATTACAATATACGTCCTTCTTAGAACTGCTTTTGCTGCATCCCAGAGCTTTTGGACTGTCATGTTTTCATTTTCATTTGCTTCCATGTACTTTTTAAAATTTTCCTCTTTAATTTCCTGGTTAACCCATTAATTCTTTTGTAGGATGTTCTTTAACCTCCCTGGATTTGAGATCTTTCCAAATTTTTTCTTGTGATTGATTTCAAGTTTCATAGCATTGTGACTTTTAAATATATATGGTTTGATCTCAATCCCCTTTTGTACTTGAAGAGAGGCCTGATTTGTGACACAGTGTGTGATCTATTCTGAAGGATGTTCCATGTGCACTCAAAAAGAATGTGTATTCTGCTGCTTTAGGATGAAGTGTTCTGAATATATCTGTTAAGTCCATCGGGTCTGGTCTGTCATTCAAAGCCATTGTTTCCTTAGATGATTTGTTCATTGCTGTTAGTGGGTTATTAATGTCCCCTGCTATTACTGTATTATTATCAATGGGTTTCTTTATGTTTGTTATTAATTGATTTATATATTTGGCTCTCCCAAGTCAGGGGTATAAATATTTGTAATTGTTAGATCTTCTTGATGGATAGACCCCTTAATTATGGTATAATGCCCTTCTTCATCTCTTGTTGCAGTCTTTGGTTTAAAATCTAGGCTGTATGACATAAGTATGGCTATTCCAGCTTTCTTTTCATGTTCATTAGCAAGATAGACAGTTCTCCAACCCCTCACTTTCTGTCTGCCAGTATCTTTAGGTTTAAAATTACTCTCTTGTAGACAGCATATAGATAGGTCTTGTTTTTTTATACATTCTGATACCCTATGTCTTTTGATTGGAGTATTTAATCCATTTACATTCAGAGTGATTATTGAAAGATATGAACTTAGTGTCATTGTGTGTCCTATAAAGTTGGTGTTTCTGGTGATGTTCTCTATTCCTTTCTTGTCTTTGTTGCTTTTGGTCTCTCCCTCACCCCCATGGAAAGAGCCCCTTTAATATCTCTTGCAGGGCTTGTTTAGTGGTCATGAACTCCTTTAGTTTTTGCTTGTCCTGGAAACTCTATCTCTCCTTCTATGCTGAATGACAGCTTTACTGGATAAAGTATTCTTGGCTGCATAATTTTCCCATTCAGCATGTTGAATATATCATGCCACTCTCTTCTAGCCTGCCTAATTTCTGTGGACAGATCTGCTGTGACCTGATCTGTCTCCTCTCATAGGTTAAGGACTTTTTTTTCCCTTGCTGCTTTCAGGATTTTTTCCTTGTGCATTTGTGAATTTGACTACCATATGTCCTGTTGATGGCTGGCTTTTGTTTAATTTAGTGGGAGTTCTCTGGGCTTCTTGGATTTTGATGTCTGTGTTCTTCCCCAGATTAGGGAAGTTTTCAGGTATAATTTGTGCAAATAAATGTTCTGCCCCATTTCTCTTTCTTTGTCTTCTGGGACTCCTATAGTACGAATGTTACTGCACTTTAAGGAATCACTGAGCTTCCTAACTCTACATTCATGATCCATACCATTCTTTCCCTCTTCTTTCAGCTTCATTATTTCCCATAATTTTATCTTCTATATCACTGATTCATTCCTGTACTTCATCCATTTTCATTGTCATGGCATCAATTTGGGTTTGCATATCAGTTATAGCATTTTTAATTTTGGCCTGACTAGATTTTAGTTCTTTTATCTCTGCAGTAAGGGATTCTCTAGTGTCTTTTATGCTTTTTTCAAGCCCAGCTAGTATCCTTATAATTGTTTTTTTTTTTTAATTCTAGTTCAGACATCTTTCTTATGTCTGTATTGATTAAATTCCTGGCTGTAACTTCTTCCTGTTCTTTCTTTTGGGGTAAATTCCTCCCTCTTGACATTTTGGAGGTCTAAAAAAATACAAATAAAAGATTCTAGGTGTGTCTTGGTCTGCTTGTTAAGAGAAGCTTGATCCAAAAAATAAAATAAAATAAAATAAAATAAAATAAATAAAGAATAAAAAATAAAATAATAATAAATAATATTTTTTTAAATGCTTTCTGTAACCAAAAAGAAAACAAAACCAAAAAAAAAAAAAAAAAGAAAGAAAAAAGGAAGCTAGCTCTGTTTCCCCAGTGCTGAAGCTTTGCAATACTGTTAGGAGACTTGGTGCATGCAGGAAGTTTGTGCTGGTCGATGGGTTGGGAGTGAAAATGGCTTCACCCTGCTCTCTCATCTCTAAAGCAGGAAGCTTCATGCACCACTGTTTAGGAAGCCCTCAAAGATGAGCAAACAATCACCCCTCCTGTGTCCCTGGCTTCTGTCTGATCCCTGCCTTCACCTCGTCTGTGTCTGAGCTGTCTGCCTGCAAGGCTGCACAGCACTCTGGTGTTTTATCTCAGGCATGGTTGGACTTCAAATCTCCAAACTTCAGAGACCCCTGGGGCATGGACCCATGCTGATCCTTTGGGAAAGTGTCTTCCTGCACTGTGACTGGTGTTAGCTTGTCTCAGAAAATGGTGGCATGACTGTGCAGCAGTTCAACGTTTATGGAGAGCACAGCACAAAGCCAGAGCCAAGGTTTGCTGTCCTCAGGCAGCATCTTAGTTCCTATGGTGGTGAACAAGGCAGCTCAATGGTGCCTGCAGGGTCTTTTGCCCCTGAGAGACTGTATCACCTCTACCAAATGCACTCCAAACAGGGGAATTGTTTCTCTGCATATGATCAAGGGAATCCTCAGACCACACTGCCCGCTCCTGGATCTCCACCTCCTACCCCACTGGAGCACCACCAAGAATTCCAGGTGCAACACTGGTGATGCTGCAGACCTCTGAAACTCCAGACTCTGTGCTCCACTGTTTATTTAAAAACTTGGAATATTTAAACCCTCTCCTTTTTCCAGTCAGTGGTTAGGGGGAAGAGTTTGTCTTGTGCAATTCCCTGCATGTGTTTTCACTCTTTTTCTCTAGCTTCTCTCTCTACAGTCAGAGCTCCCTCCCCTCCACAGTGCTCAAAGCTCTTTTCTCCCCCAAATCAACTCTCTGCAGCAACTACCTTCCATGAGGTGGTCATTTTTTCTGCTTATAGATGTGCAGCTTTGTTCTCTCAGCCCTCAGATTGATTTCTTCAGTGCTCAGAATGATTTAATATTTACCTAGCTGTGCGTTTGAGGGAGAAGGCAAGCTTAAGGTCACCCTACTCTTCTGCCATCTAAACCCTCCTCTCACTGCTAAACATCTTAATACAACTCCACATAATAAAGAATTATCCAGCCCCAAATGTCAATAATGTTGACATTGAGAAACCTTGGTGTAAAAGAAGAAATATAGAAAAATAGAGCTTCCTAATATGTCGTGTTCATTAAGACCCACATAGATTCCCAGTGGTAGAACTGACTAGGATATCGATATCCCTATAATTATTCTCTCCTTCCTCATTTAAAGGCTCATGGAGCCACCTTACAATCATGGCTAGTGCCTGTGTATTAAAACTTAAGCTTACAGGTGCTTCAAACCTGAAATTTTGTTGCCTCTTCTGTATTATTCATATCTACTTGTGTTGCAGCCCTGCCCACCTCCCAGTTACTTGTATCTCATTGCTTTTTTATACCTATCCCAGTGACATTTTGCTACCTATAACTACCCCTACCACTGTTAAAAAGAGAGAGATAGCTTTATCAAGATAAAATTCACATACCACAAAATTTATCTATTTAAAGTATACAATTAAATGTCTTTTAGTATATTCACAGAGTTCCACAACCATTACCACAATCAATTTTAGAACATTTTCATCACCTCAAAAACAAACCTCAAACCTATAACCAGTCAATCCCAATTTTCCTCAAGCTCCCCAGCCCTAGGCAACCACTATTATACTTTCTATAGATTTGACTATTCTCAATATTTCATATGAATGGAATTATAAAACATGTGGTTTTGTCAGCATGTTGAATCATGTGTCAGTACTTCATTTCTTTACATGACAGATAATATTCCATTGTATGGATATACCACATTTTATTTATCCATTTATCAGTTAATGGGCCTTTGAATTATTCCAACTTTTTGGCTATTTTGAATAATGCTGCTATAAACATTCATAGATACAAGTTTTTATGTGGACATGTGTTTTCACCAAGGAGCAGTATTGCCAAGTCAAATGGTAACCCTGTGTTTAATCATTGAGGAGTTGCCATATTGCTTTCCAAAGTCACTGCACCATTTTGCACTCCTACCAGCAGTGTATAAGGGTTCTAATTTCTCTAAATCCTCATGAACACTTGTTATTATCTGTCTTCTTGATTATAGACATCTTAGTTAGTGTGAAGGGTTATCTCATTGTGGTTTTGATTTACATTTACCTAATAGATAATGATATTGAGGATCTTTTTGTGTGTGTACTAGCCATCTGTATATCTTCTCTGAAGAAATGTGAATTCAGACCTATTGCCCATTTTTTCAGTTGGATTATATGTCTTTTATTATTGAGGTGTAGAGTTTTCCATGTATTCTATATACAAATCGCTTATCAGATATATAATTTGTGATTTTTTTTTCAGTTCTGTGGATTGTCTCCTCACATTCTTGATGGTGCCCTTGAAGCACATATGCTTTGCTGTTGTTGTTGTTGTTGTTGTTTTTAATTTTGATGAAGTCCAATTTATGTATTTTTTTCTTCTATAGTGTGTTTTAGTTATCATATCTAAGAAACCATTGCCTACTCCAAGGTCACAGAGATTTATCCCTGTTTTCTTCGAAAAGCTTTATGGTTTTAGCTGTTATATTTAGATCTTTAATCCATTTTGAGTTAATTTTTATGAATGCTGTGATATGGGGATCCGAGTTTATTCTTCTGACCACGGATATCCAGTTCTCCAGCAACATTTTTGAAAAGACTATTCTTTCCCCAAACTTATCAAAAAAAATCATTGACCACAAAGGTGAAGATTGATTTATTTCTGGACTCTCGATTCTATTTCTTTGATTATATCTCTATCTTTTAGTCTGTATCATACTATCTTGATTGTTATGATTTTGTAGTAAGTTTGAAAACAGGAAATGTGAAACCTCTAACTTTATTCTGTCTTTTAACATTGGTTTGGTTATTCTGATTTTTTTTTTATTTCTATGTGTTATTGATTTCTAATTTCATTCCATTGTGGTCATAGAACACTCTTTGTATAATTTAAGTTCTTTAAATTTACTGAGGCTTGTTTTATGACATAGCATATGTTCTATTCTGTAGAATATTCCATGTGCACTTAAGGACAATGAATATTCTACTACTGTTGGGTGAAATGTTCAGTTGATGTTTGTGTCATATGTGTTTTTAATTTTCTGTATATTATGATGTTTGGACATCTTAAGTTCTGGCTGGGGAGAGACTGCCTCTCACTGGGATGGTCAAGTCTAAAAACTAGTGAAAGACCTAGCTGGGCACATGTCTTTGATAAAGCAAACTAACCAATCTAGAGCTGTATTTCCTCTAGCTTGTCATCTCAGGAGGCAATATTCCTCTGTATTAATCAGTCCCAGGCCACTTACTAGACAAGAGAGACCACCCTTATAGCTCAAAGCCCACCAAGATTACTCAATGAGGGTTTTTTTTTAATTGTGGTGAAATACATATAACATGAAATTTATAGTTGTAAGCATTTTAAAGAGTACAATCCAAGTGGTGTTAAGTACATTCACATTGTTGTGCAATTCTTACCACTGTAAATCCCCAGAGCTTTTTCATCAGCCCAAATCAGAACTCTATATTCATTAAACTATAACTCTCCATTTATTCTCCTTCCCCTGGTAACCACTACTATAATTTATTTCTCTATGATTTTAACTACTCTAGGTCCTTCGTATAGGTGAAATCATATAATATTTATCCTTTTTATGGCTTATTTCATTTAGCACAATGTCTTCAAGATTCATCCATTCTATAGAATGTGTCAGAATTTCTGTCCTTTTTAAGACTGGATAATATTCCATTGTGTGCATATACTACATTTTGTTCATGCATATTTTCATCAATGAACGTTTGGGTTATTTCCACATGTTGGCTATTGTGAGTAATAATATTGGTATATAAATATCTATTTGAGTCCCTGCTTTCAATTCTTTTGAATAGTAACTCTTAAATAGAATTGCTAAATACAGTTGTTCTATATTTTTTGAAGAACTGTGTCATGCTGTTTTCCACAGAAGCTGGATCATTTTACGGTTCCAATAGCAATGCACAGGGTACCAATTTCTCCACATTTTCACCAAATCTTGTTATTTTCTGTTTTGGGATTAGTTTAGTTTATCATAGCCATTGTAATATATGTCAAGCCTTACTCCAGATTCTCTTCCTGGATGTTCTATTGTTGTGTATTCACCCATAATCTCTTCCCCCAGGTGTCTGTTGTCTCCTTAAAACATTCCTAAGCACCATCTGATCCTTGTCTCTACCTGAGATCTGAATTAGGAGAAACTGAAACCAGACCTTCATGAAACACTCAGATAGGTTAGAATATAACAAATAAGATCTTTTCTGCTTCATTTGGTTCAAAAGAGAGATTGGGAACTGGGCTGCTGCATTCAATGGTCTACCATATATCTTCACCTGTAATTTCTTGCCCTAGGCATCTGTGGGTTTTAGTCTCCCTCTAGCTTTTTGAGCCCTCTTCCTGGATAGGAATGAAGAAAAAGAGACCATTTCTTCAGGCTGCCCCCAAATAGTTTAGAATCTTGCAAATAAGGTCTGCTTTACTCCTTTTGGTTCAAGGGAGGAAATTGGGAATTGGGCTGCTTCCTCCTCTAGACCAAGCCTGTCCACATGGGACATGTGGAAGAGGGAATAGGGGATAGGCAAGTAAAAACATCACAAAATTTCCTACTGATTTAAATATGTTTTTTTCTTGATTGGGTGTTCACTTAGTTGCTATAGACTTGATACTATTTTTCAGAGCTTCCTATTAGTTTGTTTTAGCAAGGTTTTGATTATATCTTGATGTCTCCACGGAAGAACAGGGACTCAAAGCTCCCTAATGTGCCATTTTGCTGATGTCACTCCTCTCCAATAAGTTTTGAACACCATAATCAAGATATAAAATATTTTCATCATGCCAGAAAGTTCTCATTCTACTTGTTGTAGAAATTTTATATAAAGGGGAACAAACAGTATACACTCTATCATGTCTGTCTCTTTCAGCCAACCTAATATTTTTGAGATTCATGCATATTGTTTTGTATATCAGTAGTTTGTTCCTTGATATTGCTGGGTAATATTTCACTGTATAAACATGAATCCATGTTTATCTAATCACCTGTTGGTAGACATTTGAATTATTTCCTTTTTTTTTTTTTGCTATTACACATAAAGCTTTTATGAATATTCATATATTCAGTCATATATAGATAATTTCTTTGGGGTATATACCTAGTAAAATAGCTAGATCATAGGGAAGTTTTATGTTTATAAGAAACTGTCAAACTATTTTCTAATATAGTTGTACCATTTTGCACTCCCAACATCTAGTTATGACAATTCCAATTCTTCCATATCCTTATCTACACTTTATATATTCAGTCTTTTAAGTTTTAGACATTCAAGTGTACATAGTGCTATCACATAGTTGTATTTTACATTCTCTGGCAATTACTGATTTTGAACATGTTTTTCTTGCGCTTATTGACAATTGGTGATGTTTTGTTCATGTATTTTGCCTAATTTAAAATTGTGTTGTGAAAGGGGAGGAGTTAAGATGATGGAATAGTAAGGGGACCCCGAACTTGCCTTGTCCTTCAAATACAGCTAGATCAACATTCAACTATTTTTAACAATTAAGAAGATGATCTGAGGATTAAAGAAACAATCTGCACAGTTGGAGCAAGACAACATGGCAGATGTGAGGTTTGGAGCCATGAATTGGGGAAGAGAAAAGCTGTATGGCTGCAAAGGGGAGGGAAACCTTTTCCAGAGCAAAGTCAGGAAGAGGGAGAAAGTGGGAAAGAGCTCGGTGGTTAGGGACCACACAATAAGCCAAGATGAGGAGATTCCCTGGGTAGCACAGGGAGAGATCACCCCCCTTCCCAGAGGGCATTTGGAAGAGTGCATTTTGCCTCTCCAAGGACAAAAGGATAGCCAGAGAGCTATTGAGCAGTGCTCAATAGCAGGGTCAGAGATTCATGCAGAGAGCAGAAAACCACTTGACAACTTTTCACTGTGGGAGTGCCTAATGGCTCAGTTGGTTAAGCATCTGCCTATGGCTTAGGTCATGATCCCAGGGTCCTGGGATCAAGCCCCACATCAGGCTCCCTGCTCAATGGAGAGCCTGCTTCTCCCTCTCCCTGCTTGTTCTTTATCAGATAAATAAAATCTTAGGGGAAAAAAAAACAACTTTTCACTGTGAGCCACAATAGGCTTAAATCTCTGTGCATGCTAAGTGGCTGCATTTCAGCAGCTGAACTGAGCAGAGAGCAGAGAGACTGGAGCAGATTGCAGGTAACCTGGCCACCACTTTTCAATGTCTGCCACAATAAATTCGAGCCTCTGTGTGACTGCTTTTCTGGGACAGAAGGGAGTAGGGGACTGAGTAGAGTGCAAATGGCTGATAACATGATTCCAGCTTTTCACAGAACATTGCAATAAACTCTAGTCTCTGGGCACACACTGTGTGATGGCTTTTCTGGGGAGGATGGTGCTGAGCATGCCCTGAGCCTCTCCTCCAGGGGATAGGAGTGGGCCCACACCTTACCAGGGCCTTTAAAACTTGGAGTTTTGAATCCCAGCCACTGGGCAGAGATAAAATACAGGAGATCTGTGGCTCTGGGCATTCCAGCAGCCCGGGTGCAGATAGGTTAAGGGCAGAGAGCTGATGAAAACCTGGGACACAGGAGATTGCTTTTGTAAGAGGGCCTCCTGAACAGTGGTGGCTGGGAGTTCCACTTCCCAGGGACAAGAGGGCAGGGTGACACCATATTCTACATCTTCCACTACCCCTCCCTCTTCCCACTCACCAGCATAGTCCTACTTCAGAGAGAAACACAGCACCTCCACTGGAAGTTGGAGTCCCCTCCACTAAATTCTGTCTGGCAGATGCATCTTTACAAGGGCAAGTCAGCTTGTGAGTCAGCCCAGCAGGCCTCTCCCACAGAAGACCAACACAGGCCTCCATATCTACCAAGTCTACTGATTAAAAAAAGCTCCAAAACATCAGCGTACAGTGGAAATAGGACCAGGCTTGCTTCTTTATTTTTTTTTCTTATTTTTCTTTTCTTTCTTAATTAAAAATAAATAAATAAATAAAATATTTTATTTTTCTATTTCTTATTTTTTATTCTTTAGCCTTTATTTTATATATTTTTTTTCTTTTTGTTTCTTTAATCTTTCTCTCACACACTTTTTTTTTTATCAGACTCATAATCTTTTATTCATTTGTTGGTTCGTTTGTTTCCTTCTCCTATTTTTTTGGATCAGCTTCATCTTTTTTTTTTTTTCACTTTTCTTCTTTCCCTACTTTGTTTTTCCTTCTTCTTTCTTATTTTTTTTTAGAATAAGGCTTATAGGGCGCCTGGGTGGCTCAGTTGGTTGGGCGACTGCCTTCGGCTCGGGTCATGATCCAGGAGTCCTGGGATCGAGTCCCGTGTCGGGCTCCTTGCTCGGCGGGGGGTCTGCTTCTCCCTCTGACCCTCCCCCCTCTCATGTGCTCTCTCTCTCTCATTCTCTCTCTCAAATAAAAAAAAAAAGAATAAGGCTTATAGTTTGTCTTTTCCATCTTTGTTCCATTTCCTCTTCTCTTATCTTGGATGAGGCTTTTGTTTTCGATTATTGTTTTTCATTTTATTTTGTCTTCTTTTCTTTTTTCCTTTAAAGGCTTATCTTGACAAACAAATCAAAGGACACCTACTTAAAGGTCCAAACACTCCTCAATACAAGCAAGGAGAAACTCTGTAGAAGAAGGACCAGTGGGAAAGAGGAGCCAAAACACAGCAAAAGAGTGTACACACCATGCACTAGAAACATTTCCTGAAGCTTTTGTTGTTGTTGCTACTATTGTTGTTTTTGATGTTTTTCTTTCTTGTATTTTTCTTTCCTCCTTTCTTTTCTGAACACAATGACTAGATGGAAAAGAATCACCCCAAAGAAAGCATAGAAGGTAATACTCACCACCAAGTATTTAATCAATAAGGATATAAGTAAAATGTCTGAACTAGATTTTTATAAAACAATTATAAAGATACTAGGTCTGAAGCATGGAAGACACCAGAGAATCCCTTACTGTAGAAATAAAAGAAATAAAATCTAATCAAGCTGAAATTAAAAATGCTATTACTGATAATGCAGTCACAAATGGAGGCTTTAACAGCAAGGATAAATGAGACAGAAGAGTGAGTCAGTGTGATATAGAAGACAAAATGATGGAGAACAAGGAAACTGAAAAGAAAAGAGGAAGACAACTACTGGATCACAAAGGGAGACTTTGAGAAATCAGTGACTACATAAAGCAAAATAATATCCAGATAGTAGGAGTCCCAGAAAATGAAGAGATAGAGGGGGGCAGATTATTTATCTGAACAAATTATAGCTGAGAACTTTCCTAATCTGGGAAAGAAAACAGTTATTCAAGTTCAGGAGACACAGAAAGCCCCTCTCAAAATCAATAAAAATAGGTCAACATCTAAACATATAATAGGGAAAATTGCAAATTTTAAAGATAAAGAGAAAATACTGAAAGCAGCTCAGGACAAGAAGTCTTTAACCTACAAGTGTAGAAACATTGGACTGGCAGGAGCCTGTACACAGAGACATGGCAGACCACAAAGGACTGGCATGATATATTCAACATGCTAAATGGGAAAGATATACAGCCAAGAATATTTTATCCAGCAAGGCTGTCAGAAGGTGAGATAGAGTTTCCAGAAACAAAAACTAAAGGAAGCCCTGCAAGAAATATTAAAGGAAATCCTTTGAGCAAAGAGAGAGCCCCAAGGTAACAAAGACCAGAAAGGACAATCAAAGGAATAATGACTTTACAGGTAATACAATGGCACCAACTTCATATCTTTCAATAATTACTCTGAATGTAAATGCACTCCAATCAAAGACATAGACTATCAGAATGAAAAAAAAAAAAGACCCATGAATATGCTGTGTAGAGGAGACCCATTTTAGACACAAAGACACCACCAGATTAAAAGTGAGGGCGTGGAGAACCATTTATAATGCCAATGGACATCAAAAGAAAGATAAAGTGACTGTCTTTATATCAGAAAAACTAGATTTTAAGCCAAAGACTCTAATTGGAGATGAAGATCTACACTATATCATAATAAAAGGGTCTATCCAATAAGGATATATAGAACAATTGTAAATATTTATGCCCCCAACATGGGAGCAGCTAAATATATAAGCCAATTAATAACAAAATTAAAGACACGCATTGATGATAATACAGTAATAGTAGGGGATGTTAACACTCCATTCACAGCAATAGAGAGATGATGTAAGCAGAAGATCAACAAAAAAGCAAGGTCTTTGAATGACACACTGGACCAGATGGACTTAATGGATATATTAACAACATTTCATCTTAAAGCAATAGAATACACATTCTTCTCAAGTACACATGGAACATTCTGCAGAATAGATCACATACTGGATCACAAAACAGGTCACAACTGGTACAAAAATATTGAGATTGATACATGCATGTTTTCAGACCACAAGGCTTTAAAACTTGAGAGTCAAACAAACAAACAAACAAACAAACAAAAAGGAAGAACCATGAATACCCAGAGGCTAAAGAACATACTACTAAGGAATGGATAGATCAATAAGGAAATTAAAGAAGAATTTAAAAAATACATTGAAGCAAATGAAAATGAACACAACAGTTCAGTTCTTTTGAGATGCAGTGAAGGTGGTCCTAAGAGGGTAGTATATGGCAATAAGGACTTTCAGTCTCAAATACACAACCTTACCTTACACCTAAAGAAACTGAAAAAGAACAGCAAATAAAACATAAATACAGCAGGAGAAAAGAAATAATAAACATTAGAGCAGAAATCAATGATATAGAAATAAAAAATAAAAAACAGTAAAATAGAACAATGAAACAAGAAACTGGTTCTTTGAATTATTAAGATCAATAAACCCCTAGTCAGAATTACCAAAAAGACAAGAGAAAGGACCCAAATAAATAAAATCATGAATGAAAGAAGAGATCACGACCAACACCAAGGAAATACAGACAATTTTAAGAACATATTATGAGCATCTATATGCTGACAAATTAGGCAATCTGGAAGAAATGGATGCTTTCCTAGAAACATATAAACTACTAAAACTGAAACAGGAATAAATAGAAAACTGGAACAGACCCACAACCAGGAAGGAAATTGAAGCAGTAATCGAAAATCTCCCAACAAACAAGAGTCCATGGCCAGATGGCTTCCCAGGGGAATTCTTCCAAAGAAGAAATAATATCTATTCTACTGAAGCTGTTTCAAAAAATAGAAATGGAAGGAAAACTTCCAAATTCGTGCTATGAGGCCAGTATTATCTTGATCCCAAAACCAAAAAAACCACCAAAAGGAGAATTACAGACCAATTTCCCTGAGGAACATTAATGCCAAAATTCTCACCAAGATACTAGTCAATAGGATCCAACAGGACGTTAAAAGGATTATTCACCACAACCAAGTGGGATTTATTCCTGGGCTAGAAGGGTGACTCAACAGGCTCAATTAATCAATGTGATAGATCACATTAATAAAAGAAAGGACAAGAACCATATGATCCTCTCAATTGATGCAGAAAAAGGATTTGACAAAATACAGAATCCTTTCTTGATTAAAACTCTTCAAAATGTAGGGATACAAAGAACACGTCTCAATATCATAAAAGTCATCTATGAAAAGCACACAGCAAATAACATTCATAATGGGGAAAAACAGAGCTTTTCCCCTAAGGTCAGGAACACAACAGGGAAGCCCAAGCTCACCACTGTTGTTCAACATAGTACTAGAAGTCCTAGCCTCAGGAATAAGACATCAAAAAGAAATAAAATTATTTCAAACTGGCAAAGAAGTCAAACTCTCTCTCTTTGCAGATGACATGATACTTAATGTGGAAAACCCAAAAAACTCCACCACAAAATTAGTAGAACTTATACAGCAATTCAGCAATGTGGCAGGATATAGAGTCAATGCAGAGAAATCAGTTGCATTTCTACACGTGAACAATGTGATTGAAGAAAGAGAAATTAAGTAATCAGTCCAAATTATAATTGCACCTAAAACAATGAGATACCTAGGAATAAACCTAACAAAAGGTAAAGGACTGGGTGTTATGCAACTAATGAGTCATTGAACACTACATCAAAAACTAATGACACACTACATGATTGCTAATTGAACTTAAAAAAAAAAAGAGTTAAAAGATATGTACTCTAAAAACCACAGAACATTTATGAAAGAAGTTGAGGAAGACATAAAGAGATGCAAAAACATTCCATGCTCATGGATTGGAAAAACAAATATTATTTAAAGGTCTATGTTACTCCGAGCAATCTACACATTCAAAGCAATCCCTACCAAAATACCATGGACATTTATTCAGAGTGCTGAAACAAACAATACTAAAATTTGTATGGAACCAGAAAAAACCCTAAATAGAGGAATGTTGAAGAACAAATTCAAAGTTGGCATCACAATGGTGAACTACAAGCTATACTACAAAGCTGTAATCTATAAGACAGTATGGTATTGGCACAAAAACAGACAGACTGATCAATGAAACAGAATAGAGAACCCAGAAATGGACCCTCATCTCTATGGCCAACTAATCTCCAACAAAGGAGGAAAGATTGTCCAATGGAAAAAAGACAGTCTCTTCAATAAGTGGTGTTGGAAAAACTGGACAGCCACATGTAGAAGAATGAAACTAGACCATTTTTTTACACCATACACAAAGGTAAACTCAAAACTGATGAAGACCTAAACGTGAGACAGGAATCCATCAAAATCCTAGAGAAGAACACAGGCAACAACCTCTGACCTCAGCCACAGCAAATTCTTGCTAGACAAATCAAAGGTGAACAAAATAAAAGCAAAAATGAACTATTGGGACTTTATCAAGATAAAATACTTTTGCACAGCAAAGGAAACAGTCAGCAGACCCAAAGGACAACCTAGGGAATGGGAGAAGATATTTCCAAATGTCTTACCAGATAAAGACCTAGTATCCAAGATCAAACTCAGTACCCAAAAAACAAAAAATCCAGTCAAGAAATGGGCAGAAGTCATGAACAGATATTTCTCCAACGAAAACATACAAATGGCCAACAGACACATGAAAAAATGCTCAAAATCATTCATCATCAGGGAAATACAAGTCAAAACCATGATGAGAAACCACCTAACACTGGTCAGAATGGCTAAAAGTAACAACTCAGGAAACAACAGATGTTGCTGAGGATGATCAAAAATGGGAACACTCTTACACTGTTGGTGGGAATGCAAACTGGTGCAGTCACTCTGGAAGACAGTATAGAGGTTCCTCAAAGCTACTCTATGACCCAGCAATTGCACTACTAGATATTTATCCAAAGGATAGAAACAGTGATTCAAAGTGTCACATGCACCCCAATTTTATAGCAGCAATATCCACAATAGCCAAACTATGTACAGAGCCTAGATGTCCTTCAGAGATGAATACATAAAGAAAAAGAGGTATATATGTAGAATGGAATATTACTAAGCCATCAAAAAGAATGATATCTTGCCAATTGCAACCATGCAGATGGACGTAGAGGGTATTATGTTAAGTGAAATAAGTCAGTCATAAAAAGACAAATATATTATTTCAATCATATGTGGAGTTTAAAAAACAAAACAGGTGAACATAGGGGAAGGGAAGGAAAAATAAAATAAGAGGAAAACAGAGGAGGCAAACCATAAAAGACTTTTAACTATATGGAACAAACTGAGGGTTGCTGGAGGGGAGGTGGGTGTGGGGGTGAGGTAACTGGGTGATGGGCATTAAGGAGGGTACTTGAAGTAATGAGCACTGGGTGTTGTATGCAACTGAATTCTACCTCTGAAACGAAGAATACAGTGTATGCTAATTAAATTGAATTTAAATAGAAAATTTTTTTTAAATTGTGTTGTTGATCATTTTTTATTACTGAATTAAATCCATATATCCTGAATGTGTTTTTGTCACATATACTTACTATAAATATTTTCTCTCAGTATGTGGTGTGACTTTTTATATTTATAACAGTCTTTTTGAAGAAAAGAAGGTTTTAACTTTAATGGAGTGCAATTTATCTTTTTTTCACTTATTTAATTTCCTTTCCTGAGGAACTCTTTGCCAACTGGAAGTTTAGAAAGATATTGTACTATGTAGTCTTCTAGAAGTATTATAGTTTTCACTTTTTTATTAATGTCTATGATCCTTAATTTTTATGAAGAAAGGATTCAATTTTATTATTCATATGCATATTAATTTATATAATCATTTATTAAATTGCATCATTTATTTAAAGACTATTCTGTCTCCTTTTGACACCTTTTTTGAAAATCAACTGATCTGATATGTATGGTTTCTACATACACTTTTGTGTTTTTTTTTAACTTCATTTGTCTACATTTTGCTAGGACTATACTGTCTTTTTCTTTTTTAACTTTTTATTTAAATTCAATTAGCCAACATATAATACATCATTAGTTTCAGAGGTAGTGTTCAATAATTTATCAGTTGCATATAACACCTAATGTTCACCACATCATATGCCTTACTCAATGCTTATCACCTAATTACCCCATCCACCCAATTATCCCATCCCCCCACCAACCTCCCCTCCAGCAACCCTCAGCTTGTTTCCTATAGTTGAGTCTCTCATGGTTTTTCTCCCTCTCTGGTGATCTCCCCTTCAGCTTTTCCTCCCTTTCCCTATGATCCTTGAGCTGTTTCTTATATTCCACACATGAGTGAAACCATATGATAATTGTCTTTCATTCTTTGATTTATTACATTCACCTTAATACCGTCCAGTTCCATCCATGTTGATGTAAATAGTAAGTATTCATCCTTTCTGATGGCTGACTAATATTCCACTGTATATATGAACAGCAATTTCTTTATCCATTCATCTGTCAATGGACATCTCAGCTCTTTCCACAATTTGGCTATTGTGGACATCACTGCTATGATCATTGGGGTACAGGTGCCCCTTCAGATCACTACATTTATATCTTTGGAGTAAATACCTAGTAGTAGAATTGCTGGCTCATAGGATATCTCTATTTTTAACTTCTTGAGGAACCTCCAAACTATTTTTCAGAGTGACTGTACCAATTTGCATTCCCACCAGCAGTGTAAGAGGATTCCCCTTTCTCAACATCTTTGCCAACATTTGTTGTTTCCTGTATTGTTAATTTTAACCATTGTGACTAGTGTAAGATGGTATCTCATTGTGGTTTTGATTTGTATTTCCCTGATGACAAGTGATATGGAGCATTTTTTCATGTGCCTGCTGGCCATTTGTATGTCTTCTTTGGAGAAGTGTCTGTTCATGTCTTCTGCCCATTTCTTGACTGGATTATTTGGGTTTTTGGGGGTGTTGAGTTTGATAAATTCTTTATAGATCATGGATACTAGCCCTTTATCTGATATGTCATTTGCAAATATCCTCTCCCATTCCCTAGGTTGGCTTTTAGTTTTGTTGTTTCATTTGCTGTGCAGAAGCTTATTATCTTAATGAACTCCCAATAGTTCATTTTTACATTTGTTTCCCTTGCCTTTGGAGATGTGTCCAACAAGAAGTTGCTGTGGCACAGGTCAAAGAGATAGCTGCCTGTGTTTTTCTCTAGGATTTTGATGGATTCCTGCCTCACATTTAAGTCTTTCATCCATTCTGAGTTTATCTTTGTGTATGATGAAGGAGAATGGTACAGTTTCATTCTTCAGCATGACTATCCAATTTTCCCAGCACCATTTATTGAAGAGACTGTCTTTTTTCCATTGGAAAATCTTTCCTGCTTTGTCAACAATTAGTTGACTATAGAGTTGAGGGTCCATTTCTGGGTTCTCTATTCTGTTCCACTGATCTATGTATCTGTTTTTGTGCCAGTACCATACCGCCTTGATGATTACAGCTTTATAATAGAGCTTGAAGTCTGGCATTGTCATGCCACCAGTTTTGGTTTTCTTTTTCAATATTCCCCTGACAATTAGGGGTCTTTTCTGGTTCCATACAAATTTTAGGATTGTTTGTTCCAGCTCTGTGAAAAATATCCCTGATATTTTTATAGGGATTGCATTGAATGTGTAGATTGTTTTGGGTAGCATAGACATATTAACAATATTTATGGAATGTTTTTCCATCTCTTTGTGTCTTCCTCAATTTCTTTCATAATTGTTCCATGGATTTTAGAGTACAGATCATTCACCTCTTTGGTTAAATTTATTCTGAATATCTTATGGTTTTTGGTGCAATTATAATTGGGACTGATTCCTTAATTTCTCTTTCTCCAGTCATGTTGTTTGCATATAGAAATACAACTGATTTCTCTGCATTGCTTTTGTAGCCTGCCACTTTGGCAAATTGCTATATGAGTTCTAGAAATTTTGTGGTGGAGTCTTTTGGGTTTTCCACATAAAGTATCATGTTATCTGCAAAGAGTGAGAGTTTGACTATTTCTTTGGAAATTTGAATGCCTTTTATTTATTTT
The DNA here is from genome assembly GCF_011800145.1 of Mirounga leonina. NCBI lineage: Eukaryota > Metazoa > Chordata > Mammalia > Carnivora > Phocidae > Mirounga > Mirounga leonina. The sequence continues at coordinate 88,247 of NW_023270454.1, read as the reverse complement.
TGTTGTCTGCTGAGGCTAGGACTTCTAGTACTATGTGGAACAATGCCTCAGGCATTCTTCAAACTGCTGCTTATATGCTGTATCTCTGAGGGCTGTGTTGTATGCTGTCTTTTTAAAAGCAGGGACTCAGCTTCCTATCACCCTTTGGTCTTTCCCAGAGTCAAGCCCACTGATTTTTAAAGTTCCAGTCCATTGGTTGTAAGAAATCTTGGTCGAAGCTTAAAAAAAAAAAAGAAATCTTGAAATTTGGCCCCTCCAATTTTCAAAGCTGAATACCATGGGGATTTGTCTTCCCTGTGCAGGCTCCCTCGTGTAATAGTCTGTTTCTTACTCCTCTCTACACCAGTGGCTCCCCTCCTTCTGGGGCCAGACCCATGAAATTTAGCTCCTCATTGTGTCTCCACCCTTCCTATCTTATTCAACGTGGCCTCTTCGCTACATGTAGTTGTAGAGTTTGTTCTGCCAGTCTGGTCATTTTCTGGGTTGTTTACACTGTTGTGAGTGTTATTTAGTTGTATCCATGGGATGAAGTGAGTTTAGGGTCCTCTTATTCTGCCATCTTCTGCAGAAGTCTGTCCAATTTTATTCTTTTTAAAAATATTTTTATACTGTACTTTTCACAATTTTATTTTTATTTTTATGTGTTTAAGCATTAGGAATCCTTTTTAATTTAAATAAATAGGTATAAATGCAGAAAAATTTGTAAAACCAATGTCATTCTGTTTTTATAATTCTTTTGTAGTTACAAAGAAAAACCACATACTGATCTACCACTAAACATGATTTTTAAGAAAGATTTATTTACAAATAGACTAGATTCTCCCAGTTTTTGTTTATTTTGTTTTGTTTTTAGAAAACAGAAATAGAAAAATATTGTTCCCAGAGCAGTCACTTATTTTTTCAAAACCAGATACCAATGTTTTGAATTGTTCGCTACTTACTGTCTCCAAGGATTTCATGCCCCAAGGCAAAGTACTCAATAACTGGTAGCTATTGATAGCATTATCTGTGAGTCCCAGATACCCCTCAAGGCACTGACTAAGCCTCTAGTGTGACAATTTCCTTTTGTTATATTCAAAGTACCAAACATCAATTCACAGTTTCAAATGGACTATCGATTTACCTAGATAAATGTTACCTTCTTCATGAAAACTTCCTTCACACTTCCAGCCCTCATCAGAGCTCTTCAATCACTATAAACTATTTTATATGATGTTAAGGTTAGCTACATAGTGTTTTATGTTGTTTCATTTGTTTATTAATTATGTGACCTAAATCAGGTCATATTCTTTCTGAGGACAATTCTGATTTACAATCCTATATATTGTGATGTGGGAAACAAAGGCAGAAGAGAAATTATTAGATTTCCTTGCCTATTGACAAGTCCTTGAAACAGGCAGAGTGACATTCCTCTAGGGACTCAACTGTCTCGATGTTGACACTGTGCTAAGGGCAAAAGGCAATCCCAGCCCAACCTCACCCCACTCTGATCCTGTAAGTCTACTTTAACATATAAAAATTCCGGGGCGCCTGGGTGGCTCAGTTGGTTAAGCGACTGCCTTCAGCTCAGGTCATGATCCCAGGGTCCTGGGATCGAGTCCTGCATCGGGCTCCCTGCTCTGCGGGGAGCCTGCTTCTCCCTCTCCCACTCCCCCTGCGTGTGTTCCCTCTCTCGCTGTGTCTCTCTCTGTCAAATAAATAAATAAAATCTTTAAAAATATATATATATATAAAAATTCCTTTAGAAATTTCCTTTGTCTCTATACCCCCAAGATATGTGTTGGCAGTCATCCCCCAAGCATATGGCCCACCAATATATATCTGAAGGGTCTTATAACTCAGACTTTCTTATACAGTAATAAATGGCCTTCTCCCAACAATAGCTAGCCCCCTGAAGGTTCTGGAAACCTTGTTTCCAAAATTCCTTAGAGACTTCTGCTATCCCAAATCCCTTCCCAACTTGAAAGTATATAATGGGCTACTCCACATGACCCCAGTGCATCTTTTTCTGCCCACAGGTCCTGTTCCCATGCTTTAATAAAACCATCTTTTTGCACATCGGTTTCAAACTGTTTTTCCTATATCATACAGCACCCAAACGTGGGGCTTGGAGTCCAGAGTCTCAGCTGCACTCTGAGCTGTGGTGCAAACTTGGTGAGTACTTCCCTTCCCCTTCCTTTACTCTCACTCCAGGGGCTCTTCAAGGAGTATAGTCATGTTGGAACACTTATGTCAATTGCCCAAGCCGCAATCCTCTATCCTGTTGCTACTCTATGGGGAGAAAAAAGCCTGCCTTTTGGGCAGAAGTTAGTACCCTGGCTGTAATGGTAGTAAGACCCAGAAACTTGATGCCCTCTCTTTATTACTGCCCTTTACAAAGTTGTCTGTCTTGGGCACAGGACAGTCACTTAAGTTACAAGGACAGCTACCATTTTTAAGACTCCCATGTGAGGTTTCCTCCTGATTGATCTAATGTGATCCCCTTCACATCCTTGGTCTAGCCACTTCTGGTCATGAGAACTCCACTGGGAGCCAGCCAAAACCAGTACCTGATTGAATTTAAACCCAACCAGGGACCTTTTCCTAGAGAAGTTGGCTGCAAAGACTATATGTATTGGAATGTCGCTTAGACCATAATGCATTTCTATCTTTACAGTTTTCCATCAATGTCCTCTACTCACTACTTAAATTATAAAATTGGGTAAATTCCCCTTGTTTTTTTTTAATTTTTGAATGTTTTTTATTTTTTTATTTAAATTCAATTAGCCAACAGAGAGTACATCATTAGTTTCAGATGTAGTGTTCAATAATTCATCAGTTGCATATAACACCCAGTGCGCATCACATCACATGCCCTCCTTAATGCCCATCACCCAATTACCCTATCTCCCCACCCACCTCCCCTTCCCATCTTCCTGTCTTTTGCAGGGTCCCCATGCAGAGCAGTAACCCAATTGGGCCCTGGCTTGCATTTATGGTGAAACAAGCTGAGACCTTCCTCTTGGGCTCATTGACCTTAACATGTTTCCCCACTCCAATGCTTGGGAACTCTACCAGCTCAGGCACCCCCATTCTTTCTGTGACTCCTGGGATCCTGAGACCACACTGACCCACCTAGAATTCTGCCCTATTTTATATGATGCACCTTTCAGGCAGGGGGGTCTCTCACTGGAGCAGATTTTTAAGGGTTCTGATTTTGCCCTCTGGGGATATATCACTTTCCAGCAAATGGCTTACTGAGGCTCCCTTCCCCCATTGTTTATCCTCTGATATATCTCCTCAGAATCACTTCTCTGCATGTACTACCTTGCAAAAAGTGGTCATTTTTCTACTTGTAGAGTTCGATATTCTTTCCTTATATCTCAGGTTGAATTCATGGGAGTTTAGAATTATTTGATAGTTATCTAGCTAAATTCAAGGGACCAAATGAAATGAGGTCCCCTACTCTTCTGCCATCTTGCCTCTAGATCCTGGTGACTCACACATTTTAAATAAATATGTAGTAAATGAAGAAATGACTAAAATAAAAAGGAATCTGAGTAATAATGGAACATATATTTATTTCTTTAGTAAGTCTTGTCAGAACTGACACTACTTTAAATATCCAAAATTAAATTATTATAGCAATGTTGGTATGGAGGGCTCACTGGTCATTTCTCCTAAGCTTCCATATTTTTACATTAACTCCTCTCACTTTTCAATGCAGATTTAACAACCTTTTAGAATCTCCAAAAGTAAGAAAGAGAATTTTATTCAAGCACAAGTTAGGACAACTCCCCAAGAAATGCACTCTTCACAGGGAAGAAAGTGCTTGGAGAATGAACATTTTCCACAGAGCTATATACTTTTTTACATCTGGTAAATGCTCAGAAATTATAGACTTGCATATAAGCAGGAATCACAGTTTTGGGGGTTTTTGTTTTGTTTTGCTTTTTGATAGGGAGCATATGAGTGGAAGGAGAGGAGCAAAAGGAGAGGGAGAGAGAGAATCTTAAGCAAGCTCCACACCCAGCATGGCACCCAATGTAGGGCTCCATCTCACAACAGTGAGATCATGACCTGAGCCAAAATCAAGAGTCAGACACTTAACTGACTAAGCCCCTCAGGCACCCCAAGAATTCGGGATTTTATCATGAAGGAATGCAGGGACCAGGAGCATTGATTGATGTCTCAAGGATGACATGGTTTTCCTTTAGGCAACTCATCCACAGATGTACAATGCATGTGTTGTAGGCATTAGATTAGGTTTCTGGTTTGAACAAAGACTATATACAGTCATGTTGACTAGAAAGAAATCTCAAATGTCTTCCTTTGCATATCAGTCCTTTAGAGAGTTTTCTTTCATCAACCCTTAAAAAGTTAATACAAAAACAATAAGGAAGAAATCCCTAACTTACAAGGGAAGACATATCAGGTTCATAGCAGATCTATCCAAGAAATCTGGCAGGCCAGAAGACAGTGACATGATATATTCAACATGATGAATGGGGAAAAAATGCAGCCAAGAATTCTTTATCTAGCAAAGCTGTCATTCAGAATAGAAGAAAAGATAAAGAGTTTCACAGACAAAAAGGAACAGAGAAAATCTCCAGAAACAGCAACTTTACAGGTAACACAATGACACTAAATTCATATCTTTCAATAATTACTTGAATGTAAATGGAATAACTGCTCCAGTCAAAAGGCACAGGGTGTTAGAATGGATTAAAAAAATAAGACCCATCTATATGCTTCTTACAAGAGACTCATTTCAGACTTAAAGACACCTGCAGATTGAAATTGAGGGGATGGATAACCATCTATCATGCTAATGGATGTCAAAAGAAAGCCAGAGTAGCCATACTTATATCAGACAAACTAGATTTTAAAACAAAGATTGTAACAAGAGATGAAGAGGGGCACTATATCATAATAAAGTGGTCTACCCAACAAGATTTAACAATTAAAATATTTATGCTCCCAAGTTGGGAGCACCCAATATATAAATTAATTAATAACAAACAAACAACAACAACAAAATCATTCACAATACAATAGTAGGGGAATTTAACATTGCACATACAGCAATGGACAGATCAACAAGAAAACAATGGCTTTGAATAAAACACTGGACCAGATGGACTTAACAAATATATTCAGAACAATTCATCCTAAAGCTGCAGAATACCCATTCTTTTTGAGTGCACATGGAGCAATCTCCAGAATAGATCACATAATGGGTCACAAATCAGGCCTCAACCAGTACAGAAAGATTGAGATTGTACCATGCATATTTTCAGACCTCAGTGCTATGAAACTTGAAGGCAACCACAAGAAAAAAAATTGGAAAGAACAGAAATACATGGAGGATAAAAAACATCCTACAAAAGAGTGAATGGGTTAACCCATAAGTTAAAGAAGAAATTTTTTAAAAATACATGGAAGCAAATGAAAATGAAAACACCACAGTCCAAAACCTTTGGGATACAGCAAAGGTGATCAAAATAAGGAAGAACATAGCAATATAGGCCTACTTCAGGAAATAATAAACAACCTAAACTTATATCTAAAGGAGCTAGAAAAGGAACAGCAAATAAAACTTAAAGCCAGCAGAAGGTGGAAATAATGAAGTTTAGAGGAGAAATAAACAATATACAAACAAACAAAAAACCAAGAGAACAGATCAACTACTGAACTAAGATCAACTAAACAGATAAACTAAACTGGTTCTTTGAAAGAATTAATAAAATTGATAAATGCCTAGCCAGACTTATCAAAAAGAAAAGAGAAAAGAACCAAATAAATAAAATCACAAATGAAAGAGGAGAACTCACAACCAACACCACAGGAATACAAACAATTATAATAGAATATTATGAAAAAATATATGTCAACAAACTGGGCAATCTGGAAGAAGTGGATAAATGCCTAGAAACATACATACTACCAAAAAAGGAAGAAATAGAAAATTTGAACAGACCCATAACCAGCAAAGAAATTGAATCAGTAATCAAAAATCTCTCAACAACAAAAGTCCAGAGACAAATGTCTTCCCTGGGGAATTCTACCAAACATTTAAAGAAGAGTTAATCTCTGTTCTCATCAAACTGTTGCAAAAAATAGAAAGAGAAAGAAAACTTCCAAACTCACTCTATGAGGCCAGCATTACCTTGATTCCAAAACTAGACAAAGACCCCACTAAAAAGGAGAATTACAAGCCAATATTCTTGATGGACATGGATGCAAAAATTCTCAACAAAATACTAGCAAATTGAATCCAACAGTACACTAAAAAAAGTATTCACCACAATCAAGTTGGATTTATTCCTGGGTTGCAATAGTGGTTCAGTATTCACAAATCAACCAACATGATACACCTAAGAACCATATGGGCCTCTCAATAGATGCAGAAAAAGCATTTAACAAAATACAGCATGAATTCATGATGAAAAAAACTTCAACAAAGTAGGCATAGAACAATGTTGTTCAACATCATAAAGACCATTACAAAAGTACTACAACTAATTTAATCCTTAATGGTGAAAAACTGAGAGCTTTTCCTTTATGCTCAGGAACAAAACACGAATGTCCACTCTCACCATTGTTGTTTAATATAGTACTGGAAGTCCTAGCCTCAGCAATCAGACAACAAAAAGAAATAAAAAGCATCCAAATTGGCAAGGAAGAAGCCAAACTTTCATTGTTTGCAGAAAACATGATACTCTATGTAGAAAACACAAAAAACTCCAACAAAAAATTGCTAGAACTAATACATGAATTCAGCAAAGTCACAGGATATAAAATGAATGTACAGAAATCTGTTGCATTTTTATGCCCCAGTAGTGAAGCAGTAGAAAGAGAAACCAAAGAATCAATCCCATTTGCAATTGCACCAAAAACCATTAGATACCTAGGAATAACCTAACCAAAAAGATAAAAGACTGTACTCTGAAAACTATAGAACACTTATGAAAGAAATTGAGGAACACACAAAGAAATAGAAAAACATTCCATGATCATGGATTGGAAGAGCAAACATTGTTAAAATGTCTATACCACCCAAAGCAATCTACATATTTAGTGCAATCCCCATCAAAATACCACCAGCATTTTTCACATAGCTAGAACAAATAATCCTAAAATTTGTATGTAACCAGAAAAGACCCTGAATAGCCAAAGCAATCCTGAAAAAGAAAAGCAAACTGGAGGCATCACGATTCTGGACTTCAAGCTATATTACAGCTATAGTCATCAAGACAGTATGATACTGGCACAGAAACAGACATGTAGACCAATGGAACAGAATAGAAACCCATAAGTGGACCCATAACTCCATGGTCACCTAATCTTGGACACAGCAAGAAAGAATATCCGATGGAAAAAAGACAGTCTTTTCAACAAATGGTGTAGGGAAAACTGTAAAGCAACATGTGAAAGAATGAAACTGGATCACTTTCCTGCACCATACACAAAAATAAATTCAAAATGGGTGAAAGACCTAAAGGTGAGACAATAAACCATCAAAATCCTAGAATAGAACACCGGTAATATCCTCTTTGACCTCGGCTGCAGAAACTTCTTACTCAACACATATTTGGAGGCAAGGGAGACAAAAGCAAAAATACACTATTGGGGCTTCATAAAGATAAAAAGCTTCTGCACAGAGAAGGAAACATACAACAAAACTAAAAAGCAGCCTACAGTATGGGAGAAGATATTTGCAAATGACATATCTGATAAAGGGTTAGTATCCAAAATCTATAAAGAACTTACTAAATTCAACAACCAAAAAATAAATACAGTATGGGAGAAGATATTTGCAAATGACATATCTGATAAAGGGTTAGTATCCAAAATCTATAAAGAACTTACTAAATTCAACAACCAAAAAATAAATAATTCAGGCAAAAAATGGGCAGAAGACATTAATAGACACTTTCCCAAAGACATCTAGATGGATAACAGACACATGAAAAGTTTCTCAATATCATCAGGGAAATCCAAATCAAAACCACAATGAGATACCACCCCATACTTGTCAGAATGGCTGAAATTAACAACACAGGAAACAACAGATGTTGACAAGGATATGGAGAAAAGGGAACTCTCTTATATTGTTTTGGGAATGCAAACTTGTGCAGCCACTCTGAAAAACAGTATGGAATTTTCTCAGAAAGTTCAAAATAGAACTACCCTATGATCCAGCAATTGCACTACTAAGTATTTAGTCAAAATATGCATCTCAGATACAAAATATGTATTTAGGATACAAAAATACATTTTCTAAGGGGCACAAGCGCCCCAATGTTGATAGCAGCATTATCAACAATAGCCAAACTATGGAAAGAGTCCAAATGTCCATCGACTGGTGAATGGATCAAGAAGATGTGGTATATATACACAATAGAATATTGTGTAGCCACCAAAAAGAATGAAATCCTGCCATTTGCAATGATAGGGATGGAGCTAGAGTGTATTATGCTAAGTGAAATATGTCAGTATTTCAGTATTGTCAGAGAAAGACAAATACCGTAGGATTTTACTCATATGTGGAACTTAAGAAACAAAACAGAGAACATAGAGGAAGGGGGAAAAAAGAAAGGTTAGCAAAGCATAAGAGATTCTTAACTTCAGGGAAGAAACAGAGCTTTAGTGGAAGGGAGGTGAGTTGGTGATAGGCTAAATGGGTGCTGGGTATTAAGGAGGGCACTTGCTGTGGTGAGCCCTGGGAGTTTTAAGAAGTGATGAACCACTATATTCTACATCTGAAAGCAATTTTACCATATATGTTAGCTAACTAGAATTTAAGTAAAAACTTTAAAAAATAAAAAAAGGGATAATTAGATATCTATATTATCTACTATTACATATTCATTGTCCTATTTATTTATAAGTATATTCACAATATTTACATATAACTAATGACAAAAAAAAGGCAGATAAGTGTAATCTTAGTTATGTATTATTTTTTTTCAGTAGGAGGTAAATGTTTTTTCCCTTCTCTCTGCTCAGTTTTTTAAATAGAAATATGGTATAATTTCTGAGGTTGAGTTCCTTGGAAATTTAGTGCAAATCATAATCAAGTGACAGTGAGCAAATTCTTACTAGACAAGAAAGCTAGTATATGCTGACCAGAAGCCAGGAAATACAGTTTGAAAGGGAAATATATCACATGTTATTTAAAATCTAATTAAATGTTCATTCATGTGGTAGACGTACAATAGGATGTAGGAAAGACATTAAGGTTAGAACCTGACAGCCAAGAAAGAATTCTTGAGATGTCTTTGGGTGCAAAAAGGTGGTTTTATTAAAGCACAGAAACAGGACCCTTGGTCAGGAAGAGATGCACTGGAGTCATGAGGAGTGGCCCATTATATACTTTAAAGTTGGGAAGGGGTTTGGGATAGCATAAGTCTCTAAGGAATTTTGGAAGCAAGGTTTCCAGGACCTTGAGGGGGCTAGCTATTGTTGGGAGGTCATTTATTACTGTCTAAGAGCCTGAGTCATGAGACTCTTCAGATGTATTTTGGTGGGCCATATGCTTGCAGGATGGTTGACAACACATATCTTGGGGGATTTAGAGATAAAGGAAATCTTTTTTTTAACAGTTTATTTATTTACTTACTTACTTACTTACTTACTTACTTACTTATTTGAGAGATAGTGAGAGAGCATAAGCAGGGAGGGAGCAGCAGAGGAAGAGGGAGAAGCAGGCTCCTCGCTGAGCAGGGAGCCCAATGCGGGGCTCGATCCCAGGACCCTGGGATCATGACCTGAGCCAAAGGCAGACATTTAGTGGACTGAGCCACCCAGGTGCCTTCCCCACCTTTTTAAAGATTTTATTTACTTATTTTAGAGATAAAGGAAATTTCTAAAGGAATTTTTATATGTTAAAGTAGAGGGGGGGTCAAGCTAGGATTGCCTTTTTTTTTTTTTTTAGAATTGCTTTTGCCTATAACAAAGTGTCAACATTGAGGCAGTTGAGTTTCTAGAGGAATGTCATTTTGCCTATTTTAAGGACTTGTTAATGGGCTGTAGGTAGTAAGGAAATTTAATAATTTCTCTTCTGCCTTTGTTTCCCACATCATTCTCCCTGAATGATTTTGACCCTTAAATCTTTAACGTTGCTGAGAGTGGAAGGTCTCATGTTCTGTAATTTCTTCCCACTGAATAGGGGTGTAGAGATGTCCCTACGTATGGGTCAACATTGGTCAGTTGCGGCTTATATAAATATAGGAGTTACAAAAGGCAGAGGAAGCTGAATCCAAAGGAGAATGCATGTGTGGATCTTCCTGAGTGGAAAGGGTCATCTGTTGGCTTGAAGTTATGGCAGTGAAGGAGTCCCAGCATCAAGTGGAGAGACATGGGAGAAAACAGCAAAACATGATTAGTGTAACAAAAAGAAAAAGAAGCCCAAATGAGAGTCCTTTGATAGTTGACAAAAATCATTTTCCAGTTCAGAAGCTTAACCAATCATTAAAGGAAAGAGAGGGATCATTTAAAGCACCAATTTGAGTTTTCATGTCAGAAAACCAGAAATATTTTGTGGTAATCTGGAACGTATACATAGCATTTTGTTTTTATGATAGCACATTTCACCTTGTGTAGCAGTTAAAACATCTAATGTCATTCTATTTTGTAAAACTGCTTTACGCATTTATGTTACTTCAGTATTTAGTAGAGAAATGCTATTTTGAGGATCACTTAGGGCTTTGACCATGTACTTATTAAGAGTATCCATGTGCCAACAACACCCTCTAGGCCCAAAGAGGGAACAAAGATGGATGTTAATTGGTCATACCAGTGAGACACAGAATGTGTCCAACATTGTTTTAAATTTGGAAGGTTGGCTGGGTTGGTAATGGTTTTAATAATACATCTGTGCATCCAGGCAAAACCTAGAGTACAGTGGCCTATCTAGCCTGAGGGAAGCCATGGACACAAATCAGAGCCACAAAGCCACTGGGTCCCGTTAGAAGACAGTCATCTAATTCTGAGCCTCCTTTAACTGCAGTCAAAATATCAAGGGCTATTCAGTTTTGGAGCGCCATTTTTTTAATTTGTGTAATAAAAGACGGTCTCTTGTCACTTTGTAGGGACCAAGGGATTCCAAATCTAGGGACAATTTCTCTTAGCAAAGTTTTTGTCATCTTTGTGGCCTTTTTTTTTTTTTAAGACTTTATTTATTTATTTGAGAGAGAATGAGAGAGCACAAGTCTGAGAGAGGGAAAAGGAGGCTTCCCGACGAGGAGCCTGACACGGGGCTCAATTTCAAGGCCCTGGGATCATGACCTGAGCTGAAGGCAACTGTTTAACCAACTGAGCCCCTGGGGCACCCCTCTCCATGGCCTTTTTACCCAAATCAGCAGCCTGGTGTAAACCCTATATTACCTTCCATTGGTTATTTTTGGGTATAAAGTTTTTTTCCTTCAATATTAACAAGTTAGTCCTGTACATTTTTTAATATCCTCTTTCCTGGGCTACGTGAAATTTGGGGGGGTTAGTAAAAGACTTAATATTTGTTTATTTTTGCTGCCTGCTTGGCTGCATGATCTAGTGAATTGTTTCCTTTAGATTCTAAGGTCATATCCTTTGATGTCCTTTGAGATGAATTATAGCTACCTCTTTAGGTAGGTGTACAGCCTTAAGAAGAGTAATAATTTCAGGCCCATATTTGATTGTGGAGCTATGGCTTGATAATAATCCCCTTTTCTTCCAAATTGCTCTGTGGGCAGGTAGGACTAGGAAGACATATTTGGAGTCAGTATAAATATTAATTTTTAAGGCTTTGGCAATTGCAAAGCATGAGTGAGCACTATAGCATACCCAGCTTTTCTTATTTCTTTTTTCCATGAAACTATTGCCATCAGTAAAGCAGCTGTTATCTGTATTTTCAAGTAGGGAATCTTTTAAATCTGGTTGACTATCATAAACAAGATCAACAACCTCTGAACAGTTTATGCTCTATAGATGTACAATGGTCAGTTCCAGGCATAAGGGTAGCTGGGTTTAAAGTTTGACAGGTTTCAAGTATTATTTCAGGCATATCTATAAGCATAACTTGGTATTTAATAAGTTGGCCCCCATCATTCATTGGTGGCCTTTGGTGTCTAAGACATTCTGGACCTGATGTGAAGTTATTCCAGTCAGGGACTGTCCCATAGTGAGCTTTGAGGCTCCTACCAGTTGTATGCTTGGCTTAAGCCTTTGTTTGCAATTGTACATCAATAGAGGTGGCTTTTAGGATAAATATGGCTAAGGGATAATACCATCAAGAAGACCTCTTTGTTTGAGGTCCAGTGTTAACAATATCCTAATTACAAGCGATCAGTGGTGAGTAGGAGAAGAGTTGTCTGAAGAGATAAGGGCATCCCCAAGTCCATCATCAAATCTAATAATAAAGAAAGCGGGGTCACTCATTATCTCCACAAGTCCATAGTTAACCCCGTAGAGTGGGGTATGCTCTGGCTTTTAAGGAGCAGTTTTGTCATCCTAGCCACATAGAATTGGTCAAGGTGATAGCTGAGTTATACAATTGTTGGGGGATCTGTCCCATTTTCCAGTTGTTCAAATAATTATATGCCCATGGGGTGCTGTTATTATCTGCACAGAGTAACAAGCAAGGAGATTGCCCATACATGAGCTACTGTGGTAGTTTCCCTGAAGTTTACCTCAAGTTGTCTAGCTTAGGCAAGCAACAAATATTTAAAGACAATCAGAGCACCCACAAAGATGTGTTATTAAAACATAATTTTTTCTCTCTAAAATCGCCCTTATTTCCAAAGATAGCCAAACCAAGACTAATTTGTAAGTCCAATTTTGACAAACTTGGCCTAATTATTTACATAAGCTCAGCAAGAATAGTGATTGATTACAGATCTTTTTTTTAGAATATGCTTTGCTGGAACTTTTATAAGGAATCTCTAGGTTGAACTTTTAGTAGCCTCTCCAGGCCAGAAGCCAAGCCAAGTACTTGCCATCAGACATGCCTGTGATACTTGTAAATGTGGGCAGATTCCTTTTTGTGAAGTCCCCAATATATCCTGAGATTCCTGCACCTGCCAGGAAGTGGCATTCTTTACTCACCTGATGAGGCTCCTGGGAACGCTCTAAGCAAGGTATCAGGCCAACATTTCCATGGGGCTTTATGGCTCCATGTTTCATAAAGCCAACCTCAATTCTTTAAAATTGTCTGGTCATATCTATGCATGTCTCTCTCAAATATGACATTCTAGTCAAAGCCTTGGTAAAATAACCAATGTTTCCAATGGTGTCCTATTACAAGGAGAACAGATTCTTATTGAATTTATGCAAATGACTATGATTGCCATGGAAGAAAGAATACTGACTGAGACCTTTTGAATTTCGAGGGTTCAGATAGAGAGAAAAGTTAAATGCTGCAATTTGTTCACAAATGAATACTTTATCATGTTTCTGTAAGTCATAGATATCTTAAGAGAAAGTTTCCTTAATCTGGAAGAGTAAACATTAGAGAACCAGCAATGTTTCAAACAAGAGTCACAATACTATAATCATCTTTTTAGTTCATTTAGTTCCATGTTACTAATACTTGTTTAATTTGAATGCAGCTTTTTAGTTAGTTCTGGAATTCTTACTCATTTCAGTTTTTATCTTAAAGATATTGAATACGTGTATTTATCCTAAAAGTCCTTTTTATGACTCTCCTTGAAGATGAAACCCATTTTGCAAGAGAATAAGAACAATTATAAATGACAAAAACTCAGAAATGGACATTGTTAATGATCTGATATGAGACTTCATTATAATGTAATTGACAAGGAAACTCAGTTATTTCTGTGACACATAACACTTCAGTGTGAAGTGATGATGACCTTATTCCAGAATGTAACTTACCAAACAAACAAGCCTAATTAGTCAATGAGACTTTGTTCATTATTTAAATCTTGGGGAAGTTTGTTAAAAGCTTAGAAAGTTTTAAAGCACATACCTAAGTAGGATTAGGGATATTAAAGACCTGATAAAGGCAAAACATAGAAACTGGTTTTTCTGGGCAGACAAAGAGAAAACAACTATTTACTTTCTTATCAAGAAAACTTGTCTTTTTGAACAGAGAGAACACAGACTTTCAATCTTATACCAGTGTACTTTAAAATCCATTCATTTCGATCTTAGTCTGTCCTGACCACAACTAAAATTCCTTTCCAAAGTTTTCCCATCACAAACTTTTTTTTTTTTTAAGATTTTATTTATTTGCAAGAGAGAGAATGAGAGACAGAGAGCATGAGAGGGAGGAGGGGCAGAGGGAGAAGCAGACTCCCTGCCGAGCAGGGAGCCCGACGCGGGACTCGATCCCGGGACTCCGGGATCATGACCTGAGCCGAAGGCAGTCGCTTAACCAACTGAGCCACCCAGGCGCCCCCCCATCACAAACTTTCTACAACTTTCCTTGGCATTCAGATTTTGTCCCAAGCCACTTTTTTCTAAACAACCAGTTTCATTTAGGACAAAATTACCTTCTTTTACCTTCAATAAAATTGCATTCTCATTTCTTGTATCTTTCTTACATATCTCCCAGTTTTCTACATACAGAGTTGCTTTCCTTATTCCCATCAGTCTTAATTACATTTAGTAGAATTTTGCACTCTTAGAAACCTTAGTCTCCAATAAAGACTAAGTAGTAATCAATTGTGAACTGTTACATCAGAATTCTTTAGGTGGCAATTTTATTAATCAATTAAGTACAAAGCATGTTTACCAACAGATCCAAATATCTTTAGTTTTTTTGCAATTTGTTCACAAACCTATATCCAGGAATCAATGCTTTAGCACTTTAACCATGCTCCCAGGAAAGTAAAGAAGGTCCATTACCAAATCCCCTCAACTCCTGGGTGGTGTCCCACGCAAGATATGTCAGAGATTCCATGTGTCAAAAGCGACCGGAGGTGTCCCTCAAAGAATCGCTATCAATCACCATCCTTCCTTACCACAAAGGTATTCCTGCCATAAAATGCCCCATAGGAGCCATGCTGGCATCTCTCCACTTCTCCATCGCATCCTAGGCTCTGATGGGTGCCTGGTGAATGGACTGAAGTACCATGCCATGCCATCTTATGCCTTGAAGGTTACATTATTGCCTTGCCATTTTTAACCCATGGAAAACCCTAGAAAAGTTTTACAAGGGGAAATTACTGATTTTAGAGAGAGGCAAGATGGTGGAACAGTAGCGGATCTATTTCATCTGGTCCCTTGAATTTAGCTGGATATTTAAACCATTCTGAACACCCATGAATTCAACCTGAGATGTAAGAAAATATATCTGGAACTCTACAAGTAGAAAAGCAACTGGTTTTTTGCAAGGTAGGAGGTGCAGAGACATGAATCTATGGGGAAATATATTAAGGGGGATCCTGTAAGCAAAAAGAGACCCCAAGAGTAACATAGACCAGAAAGAAACAAAGACATTATACAGAAAGAGGGACTTCACAGGCAATACAATGGCACTAAATTCATATCTTCCAATAGTTACTCTCAATGTAAATGGGCTAAATGCTCCAGGCAAAGGACACAGGATATCAGATTGGATAAAAAAGCAAGACCCATCCATATGCTGTCTACAGAGGCTCATTTTAGAGCCAAATACACCTCCAGACTGAAACTAAGGGGATAGAGAACAATTTACCACATTAATGGACCTCAATATAAAGCTGGGATAGCAATCCTCTTACCAGACAAATTAGATTTTAAACCAAAGACTATAGAGAGATGAAGAAGGACATTATATCATACTTAAAGGTTCTACCAAACAAGAAGATCTAACAATTATAAATATTTATGCTTCTAATTGGGGAACATCCAATTAGATATCAACCAGTTAATAACCAAAGTAATGAAATACATTGATAATAATACAATAATAATAGGGGACTTCAACACCCCATTCACAGCAATGGACAGATCATCTATCAGAAGATTAACAAGGAAACAAGGGCTTTAAATGACACACTGGACTAGATGGACTTTGTAGCTATATACAGAACATTCCATCCTAAAACAACAAAATACTCTTCTTCTCAAGTGCACACGGAACTTTCTCCAAAATAGATCACATACTAGGCCACAAATCAGGTCTCAAATAATACCAAAAGATTGGGATTATTCCCTGCATATTTTTAGACCATAATGCTTTGAAACTTGAACTCAATCATAAGAGGAAATTTGGAAGGTACTCAAACACTTGGAGGTTAAAGAACATCCTACTAAAGAATGAATAGGTCAAACAGGAGATGAAAGAAGAATTTTAAAAATTCATGGAAACTAATGAGAATGAAAACACATTGGTTTAAAACCTTTGGGATTCAGCAAAGGTGGTCCTAAGAGGGAAGTACATTTCAATACAAGACTCTCTCAAAAAATTTTAAAAATCTCAAATACACAAGATAACCTTACACCTAAAGGAGGTGGAGAAAGAACAGCAAATAAAGACTAAACCAAGCAGGAGAAGAGAAATAATGAAGATTAGAGCAGAAATTAATGAAATAGAAATCAGAAGAACAGTAGAACAGATCAATGAAATTAGAAGCTGGTTCTTTGAAAGAATTAATAAGATCAATAAACTTCTGGCCAGACTTATCCAAAAGAAAAGACCCAAACTCATAAAATCATGAATGATAGGGGAGAGATCATGACTAATACAAAGGAAATAGAGACAATTGTTAGAACTTATTATCAGCAGCTATATGCCAAACAAATTAGGCAATCTGGAAGAAATGGATGCATTCATGGAAACTTATAAACTACCATACCTGAAATAGGAAGAAATAGACAACCTGAAGAGAACCATACCAGCAAGGAAATTGAAGCAATAATCAAAAGCCTTCCAAAGAACAAGTGTTGGGATGCCTGGGTGGCTCAGTCGGTTAAGCGTCTGCCTTTGGCTCAGGTCATGATCCCAGGGTCCTGGGATCGAGTCCCGCATTGGGCTCCCCACTCTGCAGGGAGCCTGCTTCTCCCTTTGCCTCTGCCTCTCTCTCTCTCTCTCTCTCTGTCTCTCATGAATAAATAAATAAATAAAAAACTTCAAAGAACAAGGGTTCAGGGCCAGATGGCATCCCAGGGGAATTCTATCAAACATTTAAAGAAGAAGTAATACCTATTCTACTGAAGCTGTTTCAAAAAGTAGAAATGGAAGGAAAACTTCCAAATTCGTTCTATGAGGCCAGCATTACCCTGATCCCAAAACCAAAGACCCCATCAGAAAGAAGAATTTCGGGCCAATATCCCTGTTGCACATGGATGCCAAAATACTCACCAAGACACTAGCCAATAGGATCCAACAGTACATTAAAAGAATTATTCACTAGGACCAAGTGGGATTTATTCCTGGGATGCAAGCGTGGTTCAACATTCACAAATCAATCAACGTGATAGAGCACAGTAATAAAAGAAAGGACAGGGATGCCTGGGTGGCTCAGTTAAGCAGCTGCCTTCAGCCAGGGTCATGATCCCAGGGTCCTGGGATCAAGTCCCACATTGGTTTCCTTGCTCAGCAAGGAGCCTGCTTCTCCCTCTCTCTCCCTCTGTTTGTGCTATCTCTGCCAAATAAATAAAATCCAAATAAATAAATAAACAAACAAATAAATAAATAAATAAAAGGACAAGAACCATATGATTCTCTCAATTGATGCAGAAAAAGCATTTGACAAAATACAGCATCCCTTCTTGATTAAAACTCTTCAGAGTATAGGGAAAGAGTGAACATACCTCAAAATCATAAAAGCCATCTCCAAAAAGCCCACATATATCATTCTCAATAGGGAAAACTGAGAGCTTTTCCCCTAAGGTCATGAACACGACAGGGATCCCCAGTCTCACCACTATTGTTCCACATAGTACTAGAAGTCTTAGCCTCAGCCATCAGACAACAAAAAGAAATAAAAGGCATTCAAATTTCCAAAGAAGTAGTCAAACTCTCACTCTTTGCAGATTATGTGATACTTTATGTGGAAAACCCAAAAGACTCCACCACAAAATTTCTAGAACTCATATAGCAATTTGCCAAAGTGGCAGGCTACAAAATCAATGCAGAGAAACCAGTTGCATTTCATACACGAACAATGTGACTGAAGAAAGAGAAATTAAGGAATTGATCCCATTTACAATTGCACCAAAAAACATAAGATACCTAGGAATAAACCTAACCAAAGAGGTAAAGGATCAATACTCTAGAAACTACAGACCACTTATGAAAGAAATTGAGGAGAGATGGAAAAACTTTCCATGCTCATGGATTGGAAAATAAATATTGTTTAAAAATCTATAGTACCCGGAGCAATCTACACTTTTAATGCAATCCCTATCAAATTAACATCCACATTTTTCATAGAGCTGGAAAAAATAATACTAAAATTTTTTTGGAACCAGAAAAGACCCTGAATCACCAGGGGAATGTTGAAAAAGAAAACCAAAGCTGGGGGCATCACAGTGCCTGACTTCAAGCTGTATTACAAAGCTGTGATCATCAAGACAGTATGCTACTGGCACAAAAACAGGCACATAGGTCAATGGAACAGAACAGAGTCTCCAGAAATGGGCCCTCAACTCTGTGGTCAACTAATCTTTGACAAATCAGGAAAAAATATCCAATGGAAAAAAGAGTCTCTTAAATAAATGGTGCTGGGAAAATTGGACAGCCACATGCAGAAGAATGAAACTGGACTATTTCCTTACACCACACACAAAAATAAACTCAAAATGGATGAAAGACCTAAATGTGAGACAGGAAGCCATCAAAATCCTAGAGGAGAACACAAGCAGCAATCCCTTTGACCTTGGTGCAGCAGCTTCTTGAAAGACAGGTCTCTAAAGGCAAGGGAGACAAATGCAAAAATGAACTATTGGGACTTCATTAAGATAAAAAGCTTCTGCACAGCAAAGGAAACATTCAACAAAGCTAAAAGGTAACCTATGGAATGGAAGAAAATGTTTGCAAAAGACATATCAGATAAAAGCTGATATCTTTATAGATATAAAGAACTTATCAAACTCAACACCCAAAAAAACAAATAATCCAGTCAACAAATGGGCAGAAGACATGAACAGACACTTCTCCAAAGAAGACATACAGATGGCCAACAGGCACATGAAAAAATGCTCCATATCACTTGTCATCAGGGAAATCCAAATCAAAACCACAATGTGATACCACCTTACACCAGTAAGAATGGCTAGCATTAACAATACAGGAAACAACAAATGTTGGCAAGGATGTGGAGAAAGGAGAACACTCTTACACTTTTGGTGGGAATGCAAGCTGGTATAGCCACTCTGGAAAACAACATAGAGGTTCCTCAAGATGTTAAAAATAGAGCTACTCTACTACCCAGCAATTGCACTACTAGGTATTTACCTAGAGATACAGATGTAGTGAAAAGAAGGGGCGCATGCACCCCAGTGTTCATAGCAACAATGTCCACAATAGCCAAACTGCGGAAGGATCCCAGATGCCCTTCAACAGGTGAATGGATAAAGAAGATGTGGTTCATCATGCGGTGCCTGGGTGGCTCAGTTGGTTAAGCGACTGCCTTTGGCTCAGGTCATGATCCTGGAGTCCCTGGATCGAGTCCCGCATCAGGTTCCCTGCTCAGCAGGGAGTCTGCTTCTCCCTCTGACCCTCCCCCCTCTCATGTGCTCTCTCTCATTCTCTCTCTCTCAAATAAATAAATAAAATCTTTAAAAAAAAAAAAAAAGAATGTGTGGTTCATCATAGGGAAGGAAATAGACATCCAAGTAAAAGAAGCACAGAGTTCCAAACAAGATAAACTCAAGGAGTTCCACACCATGGTACATAATATTTAACATGTCAAAGTTTACAGGTAAACAGAGAACCTTAAAAGCAACAAGAGAGGAAAAAAAGTGATGGGAGTGGATCTTTTCCTTATTTCAGACCTTAGGAGAAAAGATCTCAGTTTTTCACCACTGAATATGATGTAGGCTATGGATTTTTCATATAAGACCTTTATTATTTGAGGTATGTCCCTCTAGACCTACTTTGCAGAGTATTTTTATCATGAATCAATGTTGTACTTTGTCAAATGCTTTTCTTCTTCATTTTTTTTTTACTTTTAACAATATTATTTTTATTATTTTTTAAAGATTTTATTTATTTATTTGAGAGAGAGAGAATGAGAGAGAGCACATGAGAAGGGGGAAGGTCAGAGGGAGAAGCAGACTCCCTGCCGAGCAGGGAGCCCGATGCGGGACTCAATACCAGGACTCCAGGATCATGACCTGAGCCGAAGGCAGTCGCTTAACCAACTGAGCCACCCAGGCGCCCTATTTTTATTTTTTTTAATTTATTTTCAATTAGCCAACATATACTACATCGTTAGTTTCTGATGTAGTGTTCAATGATTTATCGGTTCACATAACAGGGCTCATCACATCACACATGCCCTCCTTAATGCGCATCACCCTGTTATCCTACCCTTTTACAACTGTCAGTTTGTTTCTCAGAATCAAGAGGCTCATATGGTTTGTCATATCTGATTTCTTCCCATTTAGTTTTCCTTCCCTTTCCCTATGATCCTCTGCACTATTTCTTATATTTCACATATGAGTGAAACCATACAATAATTGTCTTTCTCTGATTGACTTATCTCACCTAGCATAATCCCCTCCAGTTCCATCCATGTTGATATAAATGGTAGGTATTCATCCTTTCTGATGGCTGAGTAATATTCCACTATATATATTAACCACATCTTCTTTATCCATTCATCTGTTGAAGGACAATTTTATTTTTTAAATCATAGCAGCAAAGTAATGTCCATCAATTTGACAAATGTAAGATCACAAATAATTTTAATTGATGGTTTTGAGAGGATTTTTTTTTGTTGGTGGAAACACAAGTACAGCTATTGAGAGTATTTTAGTGGCTATGATGAAATTTGATGGATTTGGATAAATTACTTCAAAAGATATCTTCTATTATATCTAGAGCTTTTCCTTCTGGAACAATTTTTCTTTTTTTAACTGTAATAGTCTTATACTTTTTTAAAAAATTCAATTAGCCAAGGTATAGTACATCATTAGTTTTTGATACAATGTTCAGTGATTCATTAGTTGAGTATATCAAGCATTGCTCATCATATCATGTGCCCTCTTTAGTGCCCTTCACCCAGTTACCCCATCCCCCAACCCACCTCCCTTTCCACAACCTTCAGTTTGTTTCCCGGAGTCAAGAGTCTCATATGATTTGTCTCTCTCTTTGATTTCTTCCCATTCAGTTTCCCCTCCCTAGCCTGTCGTCCTCTGCAATATTCCTTATGTTCCACATATGAGTGAAATCATATGATAATTGTCTTTCTCTGCTTGACTTATTTCACTTAGCATAATCCCCTCCATTTCCATCCAAGTCAATGTAAGCAGTATATATTCATCCTTTCTGATGGCTGAGTAATATTCCATTGTATACGTGAACCACATCTTCTTTATCCATTCATCCAATGAAGGTCATCTCAGCTCCTTCCACAGTTTGGCAATTGTGGACATTGCTGCTCTGATCATTGGGGTCCAGGTGCCCTTTGGATCACTACATTTGTATCTTTGGGCTAAATACCCAATAGTTCAATTGCTGGGTCATAGGGTAGCTCTATTTTTAATGTCTTGGGAACCTCCATACTGTTTTCCAGAGTGCCTGTACCAGCTTGCATTCCCACCAACAGTGTAAGAGAGGGTTCCCCTTTCTCTGCATCCTCACCAACATTTGTTGTTTCCTGTCTTGTTAATTTTCTGCATTTATTGAAAGGATCATTCAGTTTTTATTTTTTCTCTTATTGATGCAAAAATGTTGACTGTTTTGCAAATACAGAACAAACTTGAATTTGGGGAATACATCCCACTTAATTGTGGTGAACGATCTTTCTTAATGTATTATTGTATTCAGTTTGCTAGTATTTTGTTGAGGATTTTTGCATCTATGTTTATCAGAGATAATGGCCTATAGTTCTTTTTTTCATGTGTCTTATCTGGTTTTAGCATCAGTGTAATACTAGCTTCATAGAAGGAATTTGGAAGTTTTCCTTCCTTTTTAATTTTTTTTAAAAGGAATAGTTTGAGAAGAATAGGTATTAATTCTTCTTCAAATATTTGATAGAATTCACCTGTGAAGCCATCTGGCCCTGAAATTTTGTTTGTTGGAAGTTTTCTTATTACTGATTCAATTTATTTGCTGGTAATTGGTCTGCTTAAATTTTCTATTTCTTCTACTTCAGTTTTGATAGGTTATATGTTTCTAAAAATTTATCCATTTCTTCTAAGTTGTCCAGTTTGTTGGCATTTAGGTTTTCATAATATTCTGTTACAACCATTTGTACTTCTGTGACGTCGGTTGTTATTTCACCTCTTTCATTAGGGATTTTGTTTATCTTGTGTCTCTCCCTTTTTAAAAAATTTTTGATGAGTTTGGCCAGAAGATATCAATTTTGTTGATCCTTTCAAAGAAACAGGTCCTGGTATTATTGTTAATCTGTTCTATTGTATTTTTAGTTTCTATATCATTTATTTGTACTCTAAACTTTATTATTTCCTTCATTTTACTGGGCTTGGATTTTGTTTGTTCTTCTTTCTCTAACTCCATTAGGTTTAAGGTAAGGTTGTTTATTTGAACTCTTTCTTTTTTTTTTTTTTTTAAGATTTTATTTATTTATTTGACAGAGAGAGAGATAGCGAGAGCAGGAACACAAGCAGGGGGAGTGGGAGAGGGAGAAGCAGGCTTCCCGCTGAGCAGGGAGCCCGATGTGGGACTCGATCCCAGGACCCTGGGATCATGACCTGAGCTGAAGGCAGACACTTAATGACTGAGCCACCCAGGCGCCCTTGAACTCTTTCTTGCTTCTTGGGATATGCCTATATTGCTAGAAACTTTCTTCTTGGATCCACTTTTGCTGCATCCCACAGATTTTGACTGTTGTGTTTTCATTTTCATTTGTTTCCATGTAATTTTTATTTCTTCTATGATTTCTGGGTTGACCCATTCATTGTTTAGTAGCATGTTATTCACCCTCCATGTATTTGTGGTGTTTCCAGATTTTTAGTGTGGTTGATTTCTAAGTCCACAGTATTGTGGCCGGGAAGTTGCATACTTCATTTTTTTTTAATTTGTTGAGACATTTTTTGTGGACTAAGATGGGATCTAATCTGCAGAATGTTCCATGTGCACTTGAAAAGAATGTGTATTCTGGTGTTTTAGGATAGAATGTTCAGAATATGTCTGTAAAATCCATCTGGTCCACTGTGTCATTCAAAGCCATGTTTCCTTGTTGATTTTCTGTTTGAATGATATGACCATACAAATAAGTGAGGTGTTAAAGTCTCCTACTATTATTGTATTACAGTTTCTTACCTCCTTTATGTTTATTATTAACTTTTTAATATATTTGGGTGCTCCAGTGTTCGGTGAATTAATATTTACAACCATTATATTTTCTTATCTGTCCTCTTTATTATTATATAGTGTTCTGATAAATGAATTTAGTAAAGTTGCAGGATGAAAAAATCAATGTGCAAAAATCTGTTGCATTACTACACACTAATAATAAGTAGCAGAAAGTGAAATTAAGAAAACAATCATATTTACAATTGTACTAAGACCAATAAACTATCTAGGAATAAACTTACCAAGGAGGTGAAAGACCTAAAGTCTGAAAGCTATAAAACACCATTGGAAGAAATTCAAGATGATGAAAAGAAATGGAAAAACATTTCATACTCAGGGGTGGAAGAATGAATATTCTTAAAATGTCTTAAAATCTACACGTTTAATGCAATCCCTATCAAAATGCCAACAGTATTTTTCTTTTTCTTTTTTTTGACTCCTGATTTTATTATTCAATTTCTCTTTTCTATTTAAAGTAGTCTTCGGTGGCTGGGAAGCCTGGCCTCCCAAGACCAGAGTCAGTTGGAGCTGGTTGTTGTTGGAAGGGGTTGGGTGTGGGCAGGGATGGGGGCAGGGAGACCCTGCTCTGTTGGCCGTCCTGGGTGGAGAAGAACTGCACTTCACAAAGCCTGGGCTGTGGTGGGAGGGGGATGAGGCAGGAGCAGCAAGCTGGGGAGATGGGACCTACCTCAGTCCCCAGCTTCATTCTCTTCTAATGTTTCCCCACTGGTGGCATTCTCTGCAGTCTTGGAAGCCTTCTTTTTTTTCTTTTTCTGGGTTTTCAGACTTGCAGAACTCTGGAGGAGGGCCTTTAGCTCTGCATCCTGTACCTCCATCTCAGACTTGTAGAGGTCAGGTTCAAAGGGACCACTGGTTATCCGCATGGGGCCATTGGACATGAGCAGGACTGTAAATTTAAACTGGGCAACAAATTCACTCTCCTTCTCATAGAGAACATTAAATGGCTGCAGCAGTTCATGTTTGGCGCACTCCACCACACCCATCCAGGCCTTCTTCTCAGCTTCAAATGATCTTAAAGTAAATGGCATGGCATCAAAACTCCTTTCAACCTCAATGAAGGAGGCATGCGAAGTTTTCATTTTTAGGCCATACTCTTTAGAAGAGTCTCGTTTGTAAATGGTGGTTCTCTGTCCTGCATCCTTGGCTTTGCCCTCTCCTGAGCTGACAAGAACATCCACAGCATATACTTCATGTACCTCCAATTCAGCTTTTTCATGGTCCTTCTTCTGCTGGTCTGTGGGATTCTGGATAATGGTTTTCTCTCCATCAATGACATGTTGCTTCAATTGATGTGACAACATACCTTCTATTGGTGTGCAATTAAACAAATGGGCAACTTTGTTCCAGGCTTCTGTCACTTGTGTGTTCTGGTTTCCAGGTTTGACCAGGAGTAGGGCAGCTTCAGCACAAAGGTGAGCTGCCTTAATGACATCTGCTTTCCGCCCTGTTACTTGGGTCCCCTGAGCTACATCAACCACGAAAGTGTGAGCCACATTAGCCATGAAGCCATCCACATGGACCCCAAGGTCAATTTTTACCAAGTCACCTTCCTTGAGAATATAGTCCTGGTGGCTCTTCAAAGGGGAGAAGAGACATACACAATTATTTACTGAAATGCTGGTGGGAAAGGCAGTACTTTTCTTCATTTCTTTTTCTTTCTTGAAAATTTTCCCTGTCTCTTCCATAATCATGGCATCACCTTTCTCACACAGGCTCAGTACTGACACACCTGAGCAGGATGCTTCCACCAAAGACCGAAGTACCCAGTTGGCGATGTCACCCCCCATCTTATACTTGGTCACGAGCAGGTACTAGGCGATAGTTTGCTCCTGCTGCTCGTCCTCACCAGACATCTTCCCACCACCACCACTGCAGCCTCATTCCCCCTGAGCCGCCGCCTCTGTCTCTGCCAACAGTATTTTTCATAGAACTGGAACAAACTATCCTAAAACGTGTGGAAATGCATGCAAAGACCCAGAAAAGCCAAAGCAATCTTGAAAAAGGAAAACAGGAGTTAAGAGTAATATATGATGAACACTGGGTGTTATATTCAACTAATGAATCATTGAACATTATATCAAAAACTAATTGAATTTAAAAAAGAAGAGTAGTAGGGGGTCCCTATGCTTGCCTCATCCCTCGAACACAGCACAATAAATATCAAATCATTCTGAATGCCCAAGAAATTGATCTGAGGGCTGAGAGAACAAACTGCACATCTAGAGGGAGAAAAATGGACACATTGTGGAAGGTAGCAGCTGTAGACTGTTGATTTGGCAGAGAAAAGAATTACAGGTGCTGTGGAGGGAAGGGATCCCTGATCACAGGGAAAGGAGAAAGATAGTGAGAGAGCAACATGCAGAAGATTGCACAAGAAAAACTTTTCCCCAAAACCATTGACTGGGAAAAGGAAAGGGGCTGACTATTGCAAGTTCTTATAAGCAATGGATCTCAAAGTCTGAAGTTTTAGAAGTCTGCACCATCACCAGTGTTGTGCCTGGTGGGCTTAGTGGTGCTCATGTTGGGAAGGAGAGCAGAGGCCTGGGAGAAGACAATGTGGTCTGAAGATCCCCTGGGTTGCATGGGGAGTAAAAGTTCCCCTTCTTGTAACACTGTCTCTCAGGGGACAAAAGAGAAGGTGGGTGCCATTGAGCAGCCCCATTAAGAGGCACCGCTTAAGGCAGCTAACCTGGAAGACAGCTTTTGGCTGCACTTTACCATAAACTCCTAGCCCTATGCAGTCACACAACTAATTTTCTGGGACAAACTGGCATCAGCCACAGTGTGGTGAGACCCTCCCCCAGAGGATCAGCATGGGTCTTCAGTTTGCCAGGTCCATAAAATTTGGAACTTTGAAACCCATCTGCAGACCACAGAAGTACTGTGCCACCAGGCAGATGGATCACTCTTCCATGAGGGCTTCCCGAACAGTGGCAGGCATGAACTTCCCTCTCCAGGGATGACAGAGTGGGGTGACACCATTTTTCCCTGCCCATTAGCATGGACAGACTTCAATGAGCAGCACAGAGCCCCCAGTGGAAGCTGGTGTGGCTTACATCAAGCTCCACCCCACTGCACCCTGGAGGTACATCTTTATCTTTACAAGGGCAAGCCAAACCATCTCAGCAGTCCCATCCCCCAGAAGACCAGCACAACCCCTCCGCATGCACCAACTCTACTGATCATAGAATGCTGCAAAGTTTCAGCTCTGGGGGAAATATGATCAAGCCTTTCATAACAAGCAGACCAAATACACCTAGTTAAAACTCGCCACACACTGGACCAGGTCCAAACACTCCACTTTGCAGGCAAGGAGAAACACTGCAGAGGACTCTTCTGGGGGAAAGAGCAACCAAAATACAACTGAGTGCCCACTGTGAACTACTTCCTGAAGTACCAGGCCCTGGACAGTATAGGTCTCTTCTTAATATAGCCATTACTTTCAGCAGCAGGAAATGTAACAGGTTTCCCTAAAATACAGTAGTCAGAGGTCTAGGCAAAATACCAACATGGAGGAATTCATACCAAAAGAAAGAACTGGAAGAGGTCACAACCACGGATCTAATCAGAACAAAATATAAGTAATATGTCTGAACTAGAACACCAATCATAAGGATACTAGGTGGGCTTGAGAAAAGCATAGAAGACAATAGTGAATTCCTTTCTTCAGAGGTAAAAGAACTAAAAATTAATCAGGCCAAAAGAAAACATGCGATAACTGAGATCCAAAACTGACTGGATGTAATGTTAATAAGGATGGAAGAAGCAGAGGAATAAATTAGTGATATAGAAGATAAAATTATGGAAAATTATGAAGGCTGAAAAGAAGAGGGAAAGAAAACTATTGGATCACGAATGTAGACTTAGGGAACTCAGTGACTCCATAAAGTGTAATAACATTCATATTGATGTGGGAAACCAAGGCAAAAGAAATGTAGCTTAAATTAAAATCTCCTTACAGCTTACAACCCACTGATAGACATCTGAAACATGTAGAGCGTGACCTTCCTCAAGGAATTCATGGCTTCCTTAGTGCCTTAATGTTTAAAAGTAATCTTGGCAGCAGTTGGCCCCTCAGGTCCTGAAAGTCTCACTTCCAGATTCCTTGGAGACTTATGCTATCCCTAACCCCCACTAATTAAAAAGTATGCAATCAGTCACTCCTTACAATCCCAGTATAGCTCTTTCTTCCCACAGGTCCTGTCCCATGAGTAGGGTACCTTAGTATAGGCAGGTGAGATAGGAGGCCCCTGACTCCTCTGACAAGGCTCTGAAACCTATTCCTGGCAGATGGAGATACTGAGACAGAGCAGAAAAAGAGATAAGGGAATAAACCAAGACAGCACAAGAATCTCAAAGCAACAAGCTTCCCAGTCAGTTCTCAGTAAAAGGCTGCCATTAAAAACCCTCAGTGGCAATCCATTCAGGACCCCTCACACCCTAAGAGTTTTTTCTTTCCTTTCTATTCTTGCCTTCACTTAATAAACTTTCACTTCACTTCACCCTTTTGTGTCTGGGAGATTCATTCTTTGGCTCCATGAGACAAAAACCCTGCAATCCTGTAACAATATCATAGGAATCCCAGAACAGAGGGGAAAGGGGGAAGAAGGCTTATTTGAGCGAATTATAGCTGAAACATCCCTAATCTGGGAAAGGAAACAGTCCCAAATCCAGGAGGCACAGAGGACTCCCATCAATATCAACACAAGCCAGGAGCCTAGGCAAGATGGCAGAGGAGTAGGAGACCTGGATTTCGTCTCCTCTCAGGAATTCAGCTGGATAGGGATCAAACCATTCTAAACACCTACAAACTCAACAGGAGATCGAAGAAAAGAAGAGCAACAACTCTCTCATCAGAAAAGCGACCACTTTCTGGAAGGTAGGACGTGCGGAGAAGTGAATCCGCGGCGATATTCGGGAGGATAGACGGCGGGGGAGGGGCCTCCGTCGGCCGCTTCTGGCAAGTGATAGAACCACAGAGCACAAATCGGAACTTTTAAAAGTCTCCTCCGCTGAGGGACGTCACTCTGGGGGCTAAGCGGGAGGTGGAACCCTCTGGGACAGTGTGGTCTCAGGACCCTTGGGGTCACAGAAAGACCGGGGGTGCCTGAGTGTGGCAGAGCTCCCAGGTAACGGAGCCGGGAAGCCGGCTGCAGAGACGGAGCCGAGGCGTGGGCTCTCAGCTTGGGGTTGCCATAAACCGTGATCTGCGGCACAGTCGGGCCCCTGCTCCTCCAGCAGGGACCCAACAAGTGGCAGATCCGGGGAGACTCACCTTCCTTCCCCGGGAGGAGCCCCATGGGAGTGCACCGCAGGGATCTGCTGGGTTTGGAGACTCCAGACCGGATCGGGTGCCAGAGATAGAAACGCGCGGTCACAGGCCGGTTGAGCACGGAGTGCAGCTGCAGACCGGGGAGATGGGAGTGACTGACGGCTTTTCTCTGGGGGCTCACTGAGGAGCGGGGCCCGAGTTCTCCGCTCCTCCGGGGCGGAGATTGGGAGGCCGCCATTTTCACTCTCCGCCTCCAAAGCTGTACGGAAAGCTCGCAGGGAACAAAAGCCCCGGAGAGCAAACCCGAGCAGATTACTTAGCCGGGAGGGGGCAAGGGCGGGGCAATTCCGCCTCCGGCAGAGACATTTGGAAACCACGGCAACAGGCCCCTCCCCCAGAAGATCAGCAAGAACACCCAGCCAAGACCAAGTTTACCGATCAATGAGAACAGCAGAACTCCAGCGCTAAGGGACTACTGCACATAGAATTCATGGCTTTTTTACCATGATTCCTTAGTCTTTTAAAGTTAATTTTTTTTTAACTGTCTTTTTGTCTTATTTCTTTTTGAATTTTTCTTTTTCCCTTTTTCAAACAACATCTTATCAATCCCTTTTTTTAAAAAAAACATTTTTATTTTTCATTTTAAGAGTCATATTCTATCCCTTCATAGTAGTTACCCGTATTTTTGGCTTATATATATAAGTTGTTCTCTCTTTAAAATTTTGAGATAGTTTCTTCTAACAGATTAAAATATACCCTAAATCCCTAGTATATGGTGTTTTCTATTCCCCTGCCTGATCACATCCTCTCCTTTTTTTTTTCTTTTTCTTTTTTTAAATCCTCTTCTTTCTTTTTTCAAACAACTTCTTATCAATTCCTTTTATAAAATTTTTTATAATTTCCATTTTTACAGTCATTTTCCATCCCTTCATCATATCAACCCTTATTTTTGTACATATATAAGTTTTTCTTTCTTTAAAATTTTGGGAGACACTTTCTTCTAAAAGACCAAAATACACCCCAAATCTAGTGTGTGGCACTGATCTATATACCATATAGATCATATTTGATCACATTCTGGTTTTTCTTTTGTTGTTGTTGTTTTTATCTTTATCTTTTTCTTTTTTTTTTCTTTTTCTTTTTTCTCTCTTTCCCCTTCTTATCCCACTGCTTCAGGTCTTTTCTGATTTGTTTAGAGTATATTTTCTGGGGATGTGGTCACTCTGCTAGCATTTTGTTCTCTCATTAATCTATTCTCCTCTGCACAAAATGACGAGATGGAAAAAATCACCTCAACAAAAAGAACAAGAGGCAGTACCGACTGCCAGGGACCTACTCAATACGGACATTAGTACGATGTCAGATCTAGAGTTCAGAATCATCACTTTAAAGATACTAGCTGGGCTTGAAAAAAATATGGAAGTTATTAGAGAAACTCTTTCTGGAGAAGTAAAAGAGCTAAAATCCAACCAAGTAGAAATCAAAAAGGCTATTAATGAGGTGCAATCAAAAATGGGGGCGCTAACTGCTAGAATAAATGAGGCAGAAGAGAGAATCAGTAATATAGAAGATGAAATGATGGAAAATAAAGAAGCTGAAAAAAAGAGAGATAAACAACTACTGGATCATGAGGGCAGAATTCGAGAGATAAGCGATACCATAAGACGAAACAACATTAGAATAATTGGGATCCCAGAAGAAGAAGAAAGAGAGAGAGGGGCAGAAGGTATAATGGAGCAAATTATAGCAGAGAACTTCCCTAATCTGGGGAAAGAAACAGGCATGAAAATCCAGGAAGCACAGAGAACCCCTCTCAAAATCAATAAAAATAGGTCAACTCCCCGACATCTAATAGTAAAACTTACGAGTCTCATAGACAAAGAGAAAACCCTGAAAGCAGCTCGGGAGAAGAGATATGTAACCTACAATGGTAGAAACATTAGATTGGCAACACACCTATCCACAGAGACCTGGCAGGCCAGAAAGGACTGGCAGGATATATTCAGAGCACTAAATGAGAAAAATATGCAGCCAAAAATACTCTATCCAGCTAGGCTGTCATTGAAAATTGAAGGAGAGATAAAAAGCTTCCAGGACAAACAAAAACTAAAGGAATTTGCAAACACAAAACCAGCCCTACAGGAAATCTTGAAAGGGGTCCTCTAAGCAAAGAGAGAGCCTAAAAGCAACATAGACCAGAAAGGAACACAGACAATATACGGTAACAGTCACCTTACAGGCAATACAATGGCACTAAATTCCTATCTTTCAATAGTTACCTTGAATGTAAATGGGCTAAATGCCCCAATCAAAAGACACAGGCTAACAGACTGGATTAAAAAACAAGATCCATCGATATGCTGTCTGCAAGAGACTCATTTGAGACCCAAAGACACCCCCAGATTGAAAGTGAGGGGGTGGAAAACCATTTACCATGCTAATGGACACCAAAAGAAAGCTGGGGTGGCAATCCTTATATCAGACAAATTAGATTTTAAACCAAAGACTGTAATAAGAGATGAGGAAGGACACTATATCCTACTTAAAGGATCTATCCAACAAGAAGATCTAACAATTGTAAATATCTATGCCCCTAACATGGGAGCAGCCAATTATATAAGGCAATTAATAACAAAAGCAAAGAAACACATCGACAACAATACAATAATAGTGGGGGACTTTAACATCTCCCTCACTGAAATGGACAGATCATCTAAGCAAAAGATCAACAAGGAAATAAAGACTTTAAATGACACACTGGACCAAATGGACTTCACAGACATATTCAGAACATTCCACCCCAAAGCAACGGAATACACATTCTTCTCTAGTTCCCATGGAACATTCTCCAGAATAGATCACATCCTAGGTCATAAATCAGGTCTCAACTGGTACCAAAAGATTGGGATCATTCCCTGCCTATTTTCAGACCACAATGCTTTGAAACTAGAACTCAATCCCAAGAGGAAAGTCGGAAAGAACTCAAATACATGGAAGCTAAAGAGCATCCTACTGAAGAATGAATGGGTCAACCAGGAAATTAAAGAAGAATTAAAAAAATACATGGAAACCAATGAAAATGAAAACACAACTGTTCAAAATCTTTGGGATGCAGCAAAGGCAGTCCTAAGAGGAAAGTATATAGCAATACAAGCCTTTCTCAAGAAACAAGAAAGGTCTCAAGTACACAACCTAACCCTACACCTAAAGGAGCTGGAGAAAGAACAGCAAATAAAGCCTAAACCCAGCAGGAGAAGAGAAATCATAAAGATCAGAGCAGAAATCAATGAAATAGAAACTAAAAGAACAGTAGAACAGATCAACGAAACTAGGAGCTGGTTCTTTGAAAGAATTAACAAGATTGATAAACCCCTGGCCAGACTTATCAAAAAGAGAAGAGAAATGACCCAAATCAACAAAATCATGAATGAAAGAGGAGAGATCACAACCAACACCAAAGAAATACAAACAATTATAAGAACATAGTATGAGCAACTCTATGCCAGCAAATTAGATAACCTGGAAGAGATAGATGCATTCCTAGAGATGTATCAACTACCAAAACTGAACCAGGATGAAATAGAAAACCTGAACAGACCTATAACCACTAAGGAAATTGAAGCAGTCATCAAAAATCTCCCAAAAAACAAAAGTCCAGGGCCAGATGGCTTCCCAGGGGAATTCTACCAAACATTTCAAGAAGAATTAATACCTATTCTTCTGAAACTGTTCCAAAAAATAGAAACGGAAGGAAAACTTCCAAACTCATTTTATGAGGCCAGCATTACCTTGATCCCAAAACCAGACAAAGACCCCATCAAAAAGGAGAATTAGAGACCAATATCCCTGATGAACATGGATGCAAAAATTCTCACCAAAATACTAGCCAATAGGATCCAACAGTACATTAAAAGGATTATTCACCATGACCAAGTGGGATTTATCCCTGGGCTGCAAGGTTGGTTCAACATCCGCAAATCAATCAATGTGATACAGTACATTAACAAAGGAAAGAACAAGAATCATATGATCCTCTCAATAGATGCAGAAAAAGCTTTTGACAAAGTACAGCATCCTTTCTTGATCAAAACTCTTCAGAGTATAGGGATAGAGGGTACATACCTCAATATCATAAAAGCCATCTATGAAAAACCTACAGCAAATATTATTCTCAATGGGGAAAAACTGAGAGCTTTCCCCCTAAGGTCAGGAACACGGCAGGGATGTCCACTATCACCACTGCTATTCAACATAGTATTGGAAGTCCTAGCCACAGCAATCAGACAACAAAAAGAAATCAAAGACATCCAAATTGGCAAAGAAGAAGTCAAACTCTCACTCTTTGCAGATGATATGATACTTTATGTGGAAAACCCAAAAGACTCCACCCCAAAACTGCTAGAACTCATACAGGAATTCAGTCAAGTGGCAGGATATAAAATCAATGCACAGAAGTCAGTGGCATTCCTATACACCAACAAGAAGACAGAAGAAAGAGAAATTAAGGAGTCGATCCCATTTACAATTGCACCCAAAACCATAAGATACCTAGGAATAAATCTAACCAAAGAGACAAAGGATCTGTACTCAGAAAACTATAAAATACTCATGAAAGAAATTGAGGAAGACACAAAGAAATGGAAAAACGTCCCATGCTCATGGATTGGAAGAACAAATATTGTGAAGATGTCAATGCTACCTAGAGCAATCTACACATTCAATGCAATCCCCATCAAAATACCATCCACTTTTTTCAAAGAAATGGAACAAATAATCCTAACATTTGTATGGAACCGGAAAAGACCCCGCATAGCCAGAGGAATATTGAAAAAGAAAAGCAAAGCCGGTGGCATCACAATTCCGGACTTCAAGCTCTATTACAAAGCTGTCATCATCAAAACAGCATGGTACTGGCACAAAAACAGACACATAGATCAATGGAACAGAATAGAGAGCCCAGAAATGGACCCTCAACTCTATGGTCAACTAATCTTCAACAAAGCAGGAAAGAATGTCCAATGGAACAAAGACAGTCTCTTCAACAAATGGTGTTGGGAAAATTGGATAGACACATGCAGAAGAATGAAACTGGACCACTTCCTTACACCACATACAAAAATAGACTCCAAATGGTTGAAAGACCTCAATGTGAGACAGGAGTCCATCAAAATCCTAAAGGAGAACACAGGCAACAACCTCTTTGACCTCAGCCGAAGCAACTTCTTCCTAGAAACATCGCCAAAGGCAAGGGAAGCAAGGGCAAAAATGAACTATTGGGACTTCATCAAGATAAAAAGCTTTTGCAAAGCAAAGGAAACAGTTAACAAAACCAAAAGACAACCAACAGAATGGGAGAAGATATTTGCAAATGACATATCAGATAAAGGGCTAGTATCCAAAATCTATAAAGAACTCATCAAACTCAACACCCAAAGAACAAAGAATCCAATCAAGAAATGGGCAGAAGACATGAACAGACATTTTTCCAAAGAAGACATCCAAATGGCCAACAGACACATGAAAAAGTGCTCAATATCGCTCAGCATCAGGGAAATCCAAATCAAAACCTCCATGAGATACCACCTCATACCAGTCAGAATGGCTGAAATTAACAAGTCAGGAAACGACAGATGTTGGCGGGGATGCGGAGAAAGGGGAACCCTCCTACACTGTTGGTGGGAATGCAAACTGGTGCAGCCACTCTGGAAAACTGTATGGAGGTTCCTCAAAAAGTTGAAAATAGAGCTACCATATGATCCAGCAATTGCACTACTGAGTATTTACCCCAAAGATACAAAAGTAGGGATCCGAAGGGGTACGTGCACCCCGATGTTTATAGCAGCAATGTCCACAATAGCCAAACTGTGGAAAGAGCCAAGATGTCCATCGACAGATGAATGGATAAAGATGTGGTATATATATACAATGGAATATTATGCAGCCATCAAAAGGAATGAGATCTTGCCATTTGCAACGACGTGGATGGAACTGGAGGGTATTATGTTGAGTGAAATAAGTCAAACACAGAAAGACATGTATCATATGATCTCACTGATATGAGGAAATCTTAATCGCAGGAAACAAACTGAGTGTTGTTGGAGTGGGGGTTGGGGTGGGAGGGATGGGGGGACTGGGTGATAGACACTGGGGAGGGTATGTGCTCTGGTAAGTGCTGTGAATTGTGCAAGACTGTTGAATCTCAGATCTGTACCTCTGAAACAAATAATGCAATATATGTTAAGGAAAAAAAAAAGAAGAAGAAGAAGAAGAAGAAGGTAGCGGGAGGGGAAGAATGAAGCGGGGGAAATCGGAGGGGTAGACGAACCATGAGAGACGATGGACTCTGAAAAACAAACAGGGTTCTAGAGGGGAGGGGGGTGGGAGGATGGGTTAGCCTGGTGGTGGGTATTGAGGAGGGCACATTCTGCATGGAGCACTGGGTGTTGTGCACAAACAATGAATCATGGAACACTTCATCTAAAACTAATGTTGTAATGTATGGGGATTAACATAAGAATAAAAAAAATGAAAAAAAAAATATCAGCACAAGCCAGCCAACACCAAGACATATCATAGTAAAATTTGCAAAATATAGAGATAAGGAAGGAATCCTGAAAACAGCAAGAGAAAGAAATCCTTAATCTACAAGGGAAGACAAATCAGGCTAGCAATAGATGCTTCCACAGTATTTCTGTGTTTTGTCTCAGGCATGTGGCTTGGTTTCAAAACTCCAAATTTTCAGAACCCAGAGCAGCATGGACTCATGCTGATCCTCAGTGGGAGGATCTTTCCATGCTGTGGCAGGTGTCTGTTTGTCCTAGAAAAGAAGTTGCAGGAATTACAGAGGATCAGAGTCTATGATAAAGTGTAGAAAGAAGCTGGCACTAAGGTTTGCTGCCCTTATCAGGTGTCTCTGTTCCTATGCTAATGAACAGGACAGCATTTTGTCCCCCTCCATCTCTTTTGTCCCCTTAGAGGCCATACCACCTCTCCCAAATGCACTCCAAAAAGGGGACCTATCTCTCGCAGTGTGTTGCAGGGGATCCTCAGTCCACGCTGTCTGCTCTTGGGCCTGTGGTTCCCTCCCCAGCAGTGCCACGGACTTCCACAACTTCAGACTTTGATCTCTGTTCTTTGTAATAACTTGGGATAATCAGCCCCTCTAGTTTGCCAAGTCAATGGTTTTGGGGAAGTGTTTCTCTTGTGCAACCACATGTGCACTGCTTTCTCTCCGTTTCTCTATCTCTCTCTCCTCTCTCTGAGATCAAGTCTCCCTCCCCTCCACAGCACTTGAGATTTTTTTCTCCCTGGAATCACGCATCTGCAGCTACTATCTTACATGATGTGGCTTCTTTTCTCCCTCTCATTCTGCAGTTTGTTCTCTCAGCATTCAGATCAATTTCTTGGGTGTTTGGAATGATTTGATATTTATCTAGCTGTGCTTGAGGGATGAGGCAAGCATATGGTCCCCCCACTGCTCTGCCTGCCATCTTAACTCCCAGCTCATCATTATTTCTTTAAATAAGACTTCTGGCCCCTTCTCTCTCTTCTTCTGAAATTCTGATAATTTTCAAATTGGTTCTTTTCTTGGTATACCATAGGTCATTTGTTCTTTACTATTTTTCATTCTTTTATTTTTTCCTCAAGTTGGAAATTTTCAATTGGTCTGTCTTTGTGCGCACTGATTTTTTTTCTTCTGTTTTTTCAAAACTGATTTGGAAGCTGTCTACTGAATTCTTTAATTCAGTCATTGTATTCCTCAGTGCCAATATTTCTGGTTATTATGGTTTTTTTAAAAAATTTTTATTTATTTATTTGAGAGAGAGAGAATGAGAGAGAGCGAATACATGAGAGGGGGGAGGGTCAGAGGGAGAAGCAGACTCCCTGCCGAGCAGGGAGCCCGATGCGGGACTCGATCCAGGGACTCGATCCAGGGACTCCAGGATCATGACCTGAGCCGAAGGCAGTCGCTTAACCAACTGAGCCACCCAGGCGCCCTCTCTTATTGAACTTGTTATATTGTTCTTGTATTGCTTTCCTGATATTGGTTTTGCTTTGTTTTTGTTTCTTGTTTTTTTTTTTTCTTTCACGATATTGTTAATTGTTTATCTCTATTCTCTTAGAGCTTTCTGAGCAACTTGAGAACAATTATTTTGAATTATTTGTTAGGTAATTCCTTTATCTCCATTTCTTTGGGTTCCGTTACTAGAGGTTCACAGTATTCCTTTGGTGGAATCATGTTTCCCTCTCCCTGATCCCTGTGGGCTTGTGGAGGTGTTTGTGCATTTGAAGAAGCAATCATCTCTTCTGAGCTTTATAGAATGACTTTGGAAAAAAAGACTTCCACTCTCAAGTGGGAGTCACACTGGAGTGTGTTGCATCCCTGGGCCTAGTGGTAGGCATCAAATGGGAGATGTGTGGTGGCACAGAGGCATGTCTCTTCAACTCAGGCCACTAGGTCCACAGCCTTGCAAATGTGTGGTTCTTGGTGAATGCTACCACGTGTCCATAGTGGCTGCAAGGGCTATTGGGTTTCTCAGCTGTGCCTCCAGCTCCAGTAGGTAGGGACCACTGCAGGCAGGGATCTATCCAGAGCTGGTGGTGCGCACATATTTGGCTGTGGGGACCAGCAGCAGGTGCCTATTTAGTGGCAGTTGCCAGGTGCAGACACATGTAATTATTCAGCCCAGGATAGGCAGCGGCTGTTACACTGCAATTTCAGAGATCCTGGCTATTGGCACCTACAACCCTGGCTGCTGGGGCTTGTTCCCTGCACATGGCAGTGCAGTAGGGTGAGGGGGTTGGGATGACAGAATTCAGGTGCTCAGCTGTAGAGGTTAGCTTTGCAGGTGATCACAGTGGTATAGCCAGTGACAGAAAATAGGGTCTTATCTTGGCCCAGAAGCATCTGTTGTGGCCATGGCTGCCAGATGTTCTCTCCTGTGGCCGCAGTATTTCCTGGGTGTGCATACACAGTGAAAGCTGGTGGTGAGTGTCAAGCTGGCAGTGTGCAGGCACACAACTAGTGGGGCTAGACTGAAGCACACACACAGCTGTGGGAGTTATTCACAAGGACCTAGACTAGTGTCTTGCACTTACATAGCTGTAGAAGTATGGCTGGCTGTTGTTGTGATTCCTGGACTGGGAGCAGAAGGTAGAGGTGGGGACTCTGGTGGCTGGAGTCTGTGAATTTAAATACTTGGGAAAGCTGGGAAAATCTATAGGGTGTTTGCAGCGGCTATGCAGACTGTTGATTTTTTCCTCATTAGCAAAACCTGCTGGGTTTGTATACAGAGCAGGTTACTGTGAACCCCAATCACTTACATGTATGGATGCTATCAGTATCCCCTGCTACTCTTCATTGCTCCTAGCCATCTCTACACATCTCAGTTTTGCTGGTCTGGGTGGAATAAAATAGAAGCAGAACCTTCATGCAGTACTCTGAAAAGCTTGGGAAGCTACTGGATCACTCAATTCATTTTTGCTGAGGAAAACTGGATCTCATTCTAGGTGGGGAGTTCCCTCTTGGCAATGAGCAATGCCAGTTTGGGGATGGGATGAAGTAGGGAAAATAAAGCTGTCTTCCTTCTCATCTTGTGTACTTATATTCAGGTTTTTTATTCCACTGTGTTGCCAAAGTTTCTTAAATGGATTCCAGAGTTCTCCCAGAGGTTTTTGTTCAAGGATAGCTGTGTAATTGTTGATCTTTGTGAGGAGGCAGAAGCAGGAGCCTCCTATGCTGCTATATTGATGATGTCACTCTGGCCTCAAGTGTTGATTAAATAAATAGGTGCAGTTCTCACTACAAGTCTGGTGGTGATTTTATCATTGTCAATATTTCACATAAGTGCAAACAGCCTCTAAATGGTCAGGATTTGCTATGTCTCATGCTTAGAAGTGCAGCTTTCTGATAATAGAGACCCAGTTTTTCCATTTACCTCTAGCTATCTGCAAGTGACACAGCTTTTTAAAAAATATTTTATTTTTAAATAACCTCTACACCCAACATGGGGCTTGAACTCACAACCGCAAGATCAAGAGTTGCATGCCCCACCAACTGAGCCAGTCAGGTACCCTGTGACACAGCTTTTAATTTGGAGATTGTATGTCACTTCTTTCAGGCCCAGGAATGGAAATGAGAAAGGTGGTCATCAGCTGGCTTCATAATGCACACAAGTTTACATGACCTTTAGGATTTGTTTATTGATTAATGTGGGTCATTCCCATTTTCACCAAGGGAGGGAGGTAGGGACAGGTGTCTAAATGGGATAACAATACTCTACTTATCTCAGAGTTCTGCTGAGTCTCAAATAAGATAATGTGTGTGAACACTTCTTAAATTGTAAAACACTGTACCG
Source organism: Mirounga leonina (assembly GCF_011800145.1). NCBI lineage: Eukaryota > Metazoa > Chordata > Mammalia > Carnivora > Phocidae > Mirounga > Mirounga leonina. The sequence goes on along the minus strand of NW_023270454.1, from coordinate 49,201 downwards.
AAAAAGCATATTGTTGATAATGCTAAATAAATTGTTTAAGTAAACTTATTTTTATGATCCTATGCTGTCACCTCTCATAGTGTGAATTAAATATGTACTATCAAATCTTGTTACACACTGGGCAAGGCAATTTTCTGATTTTCTTGTCTCCTATAGAATTTAATTTGCATATTTTCATGTTTGTGGCACTTTATTCCAGTAGATATTTAATTATTTAATTTTCTATTTTAGGACTTCCTGGTTTTATAGAGTCATTTCATGTGACTGCTAATTTTATGTTTTGGAGGAGAAGTACATATTAGGCAATTTTCCCCTTTTATTTAACCTTTCTAACACTATTGAGCAACTATAAGAAATCATTCTTTGATATTTTGCCATTTTCATAGTGACACAAGTTCTATGGGGCAAGATTTTCTCTATTTTAAGATGTCTTTATCTTGCTCAATTCACATGGATTGCTGTTGGTTGTCATTGGCCAGACATTGGAAAGCTGCAAAAGACATTTTCACAATGGCTTGACATTTCAAAATTCATGCAAATATTAAAAACAAGGAATTTTCCAGGCACTCCTAATGTCAGATCAGAATTGCATTTGAAATTTTTAATACATTACCTATTGATATAATATCAGATTTGTCCTGAAATCTATTCAAGTAATTGTGTAACTTTCATGTTGCAGGTCAGAAAGAAAAAAAAAAAAAGCCTAACATGTAGTGACTTGTTTATGCAGTTAGGTAAAAGGAGAGCTCTGGTGCTTCTGTATGACTTTCCCTATGTTATGCTACCTACCTTGAAGTGATCTGAACCACTTTCGCTGCAGAGAGCTGACAGCCTCAATTCCTACAGGACTCTGTCCTTGAGTACACATTTAATCACGTTCTGTCTTTGTGGTTTTGGTGCTGTGAGGGTTTCAGCATCTTGCATTCATAGTCATGTTTACCTTATTGTCATCTATAAAAGGTTCAGAAATTAGTGTAGTGTATGCAGATCTGACCTGGGTATCTCAAATATGGGTGAAGAAAACAGAAATTACATTATTTGCTTTTCTAAAAAGTTCACAACTTCAGTTTATTTAACCTCTTACCCATTTTTTTCTTATCATTGCTAATAAAATAGCATTCATCACTTTAGATTATTTGACTTGTAAAATTTTTCAGTTGCAATACAACAAATGATCTGAAAAATATATTTAGACACGGTGATTATAAAATATAATTTTAATAAAATTGATTATTCTTAATGACTTAATACAACAGTTTCCTCTAAATCTTTCCCTTAAGTTGCTCTCAGTAGGAATCTCTACGTTCATGAAAGTAGGCACAGAAGAAAAGCTGAATGGAAGTAGAAGCAAAGCAAAACTCTCTCATCTCTCATAATGTTCTGTATTTATAAATCTATTTAAACAAGTTTCCTCATGCCTTTGGTGAAATCATTGAGCTTTTTTTTTTAATTTGGGAACTTTGATAAATTTAGTAAAAGTTGATTAGAAATACTTTGTTCTCTGATATAAGCCATCCTTGTTCTAATGGGCACTTGGTCCATTTCTGAGCAGCAGTTACTATCTGAAATATTTCCTTATGCTGAAAAATCTCAATTTTCCTAATGCTATTTATTGAGGAAAAGACTCATTTTACCTGAATCGGGTATTGTGAAAGAAACTAGAATTATAGAGATAATTACAATTATAGAGATAAAGAAAATAACTCATTTTTAAAGTTAATCAGAGTGTAGCAAGTCTGGGAGCCATGAATAAAAAAGTGAATTACAGAGATGAATACAGTGACAGATACAGTACAATGTGGTAGATATTATGACTTAGGCATCCCTGGAAGGGTATCCACAAAGACTTCAGACCTAGGCCAGGCAACACAGTTGCAAATATGGCACCTGACTCAAAATATAGGTCTCAGGCAAGGACCAAATAACGTTACAATCCAAACTTATATTTCAGCTCGCAGAAAAGTATTAACTAGCTGTATGATCAAAGGCAAAATTTTAAAAATCAGGTTTATTAGGAACTAATTTACATTGTACAATTTACCCTTTTTAGTGTATAGTTCTATGAGTCTTGATAAATGCATTCAACCATGTAACCACCATCATGAACAAAACAATTCCATCACCCCCAAAATCTTTTGTACCCTTCTGTAATAAGATCCTGTCCCTACTGCTAGTCCCTTGACAACCACTGATTTCTTCTTAATCCTCGTAGTTTAAAAGCAGGATTCTCAATCTTTGTAAGCTTGGTTTTCTCATTTATCAATGGAAATATTAATTATATTATCTATTATTACCTATTTCCTGGGATTGTTAAAAAAATTAAATACACACACACATACATATTTGGCACAATGCCTGATTTATTATGAGCACGAGAGAAATGTTAGTGAAAATTATGAAAATGACGAGGAGGAAGATGATGATGGTGAAAACATTGAGCATTGAATTGTAACCCTAAAATTATAACAGTGTAGTAAGTAAAACTATATTAGACTTTGTAAAACCACAATCTCCTATGTAATGTAGAAGCATTTTCTATAGTATCCTGATAATTGATCATCAAGACTCAGTTAAAATGCTTCCATTAATAGAAACTCAGGATTTCTTGAGGCAGTTTATTGCATTAATGGAGAGTAATGATTACTTAATTTTTTTTTTGCCTTTCCATAACTTCTACTCATAGATCACAATGACCTGAGCACACACAACCAACTTCTCTTTCCATAATGAGTCCTTAAAGAACTAGGACCGTTTTCCTTTGAGCTCATTTGTTACTGATCTTTCCTTTATCACAGGAGGAATACTTGGCCCATTGTTGCTGGTAAAAGACACAGTCCTGAATTTTGCACAGTGACACCATTCCTGGTGTAGCACTAGGAGGAAGCTCTGAGGTCACTGATGTCAATGGTAAAAACTATAACCACACACACATACAACTGGCGTCTCTGAATCTGCTGGACACCTTCCATCATGTGACCCAGATGGGACTTATTCCTTCAGACTGCCAGGAACTGTACTCACAAGTTTTTAAACTCAATGCCCAAGTACATTTTATTTTATTTTATTTAAAAAATTTTTAAAGATTTATTTATTTATTTGAAAGAGAGAAGCGGAGAGAGAGAGAGTGCACAAGTGGGGGAGGGGCACAGGGTAAGAAGAGTCCCCGCTGTGCGTGGAGCCCAATGTGGTGCTCAATCTCACAACCCTGAGATCATGACTTGAGCAGAAACCAAGAGTTAGATGCTTAACTGACTGAGCTACCCAGCTCCCCCCCAAATACATTTTAGATAAGTCCTTCTAAACTTGAAAGTGAATATAAATCCTTTGGAAACCTCATTGAAATACAGATCCTGACTCAGCAGGTCTGGGGCTTGAAATTTTGAACAAGTTGCTTGGTGATGCCCATGTTCATTGGCCATGGGCCATTCTTTTTTTCTCTCACTCTTTTTTAAAATTTTTATTTAAATTCAATTAGCTGAGGTATATTACATCATTGGTTTTTGATATAATGTTCAGTGATTCATCAGGTCAGTATAACACTTAGGTGCTCATCACATCATGTGCTCTCCTTAATGCCTATCACCCAGTTACCCCAACCTCTCACCCACCTCCTTTTCTGCAACCCTCAGTTTGTTTCCCAGAGTGAAGAGTCTCATATGGTTTGTCTCCCTCTCTGATTTCTTCTCATTCAGTTTCCACCCCCTACCCCATTGTCCTCTGCACTATTCCTTATGTTCCACATATGAGTGAAACCGTATGATAATTGTGTTTCTCTGATTGACTTATTTCACTTAGCATAATACTCTCCAGTTCCATCCATGTCGATGTAAATGGTAGATAGTCATCCTTTCTGATGGCTGAGTAATATTCCATTATATATAGGAACCACATGTGAGACAGGAATCCATCACAATCATAGAGGAGAACACAGGCAGCAACCTCTTCGACCTTGGGTGCCATAACTTCTTGCAAGACAGGTCTCTAAAGGCAAGGGAAACAAAAGCGAAAATGAACTATGGGTACTTCATCATGATAAAAAGTTCTGCACAGGAAAGGAAACAATCAAAAAAACTTTTTAAAAGGCAATCTATGGAATGGGAGAAGATATTTGCAAATGACATCACAGGTAAGGGGCTGGTATCTAAGATCTATAAAGAACTTCTCAAGCTCAACACCCAAAAAACAAATAATCCAGTCAAGAAATGGGCAGATGACATGAACAGACACTTCTCCAAAGAAAACATACAAATGGCCAATAGACACATGAAAAAGTGTTCACCCTCACTTGGCATCAGGGAAATATAAATCAAAACCACAATGAGATACGACCTCACACCAGTGAGAATGGCTAAAATTAACAATACAAGGAACAACAAATGTTGGCGAGGATGTGGAGAAAGGGGCACCCTCTTACACTGTTGGTGGGAATGTAAGTTGGTACAGCCACTCTGGAAAACACTATGGAAGTTACTCAAGATGTTAAAAATAGAACTACCCTACAACCCAGCAACTGCACTACCCTACAACCCAACAATTTGCCCCAAAGATACAGATGTAGTGAAAGGAAGGAGCACATGCCCCCCAATGTTCATAGCAGCAATGTCTGCAATAGCCAAACTGTGGAAGGGGCCTAGATGTCCTTCAGTGGGTGAATGGGCCATTCTTTAAGTAACAATATTTTAGATTATTTCAAGCTTGGTTGAATTAGCTAGTAATCTTGAAAAGAAAGGAAATAGTTATAAAATAAACTAAGTGCTACACTCCATAATGTCAGTGCTAAAGGGACATAGAAAAAATTTAAAAATAGAGGCCTAGAGAATTGTCTTTCCCCAGGGCCCATCACCAGTGATTGATAGCGGCGCTAAGAATGAGAATTCCAGGGATCCTGTTTTCCAGTTCATGACTTTTTTTATGTTACTTTTGTCAAATTTATTAATATTGTTATTCATAAGACTTTAATATTTATTATATCTGTGTCAATATTGTATTATTCATCTAAAGTTTATTCCTTTCTAATGATGTATGTTGGCTAATTGAATTTAATAAAAAAATTAAAAATTACATGCTATCAAATTATTTATATTATAAACAAAGATAATAAACACTCAAATCTCATTACTTCTTTAAAAAATAGTTTATTCCTTTCATCTCTCTCTCCTCTCTTTCTTGATCTACCTTGTTAGAAATGTATATATTTCATTAGTCTTCATAAAACTTACTTTGGGTTTTGTTGGCCTTCTCCATTGCTCATATATTTTCTATTTGTAAGTGTTCCGCATTTTATTTCCTTTTTCTACATAGATGCATTATTCCTTTTCTAACATCTTGGGTTACAAAACCAACACACTAATTATTACCTTTTTAACATAGCACTGTCCCTCTATAAATACTCCTTTATTTGCATAGTATACGTTTAGAAATGTACTGCTTTGTGAGTGGTTTTTTTTTTTAATTTTATTATGTTATGTTAGTCACCATACAGCACATCATTAGTTTTTGATGTAGTGTTCCATGATTCATTGTTTGCATATAACACCCAATGCTCCATGCAATACGTGCCCTCCTTAATACCCATCACCGGGCTAACCCATCCCCCCAGTTTGTTTCTCAGAGTCCATAGTCTCTCATGGTTCATCTCCCCTTCTGATTTACCCCCTTTCATTTTTCCCTTCCTTCTCCTAACGTCCATGACTTTTAAAGTCATGTTATTCCTCATGAGAGATATGTTTGGAAAACATTGAAAGAGAGAGGATGCTGAAATTGAAGAGGGAGGTGAGACGTGAAATGTTTACAAGTAGAATAAAGTTATGACGTGTAGTCAGCAGAGGGGAAAGAAGTAACCCAGTAGAAAGGGGACAAGAGATAGGAGTAAAAGAAATTTTGCTGCATGGGTCAAGTCCAGTGGGAAGTGATAAAGTGATCAAAATGAAAGATACTGGAAGATCCTGCTCCACATTTTCTTCTAGCTCATGTCAAAAGATTATAACCATTAAAAAAATGGGCTCCCTTGAATCTGATAAAAGCTCTTTCTACCTTCCATTCATGCCTAATTCTCATTAGCAGTCCACTCTTTCTCGTTATGAGTGGTTCTCTTATTGTAGGCTTCTTTTCCACCAAACTTCTCTATCTTAGTCACTTCAGGCTGCTGTAACAAGATACCATAGATTGGGTAGCTTAAACAAAAAACATTTATTTCTCACATTTCTGGAGGCTGGGAAGTTCAAGACCAAGGTGCTGGCAGATTTGGTATCTAGTGAAGGCCCACTTCCTGGTATATAGATGGCTACCTTCTCACTGTGTGTTCATATGACAGAAAGAGGGTGAGAGATCTCTTTGGAGTTACTTGTATTAAGACATTAATACAATACCCCCATGATGTAATTAACTCCCAAAGGCTCTACTTTCTAATATTACCATATTGGGGGGTATGATTTCAACATATAAACTAGGTGAGGACACAAATATTGAGTCTATTGCAACTCCTGAGAAATTTAATGTGTAAGTCTTTATTGTCTTGGCAAGTACATTTAAAACAAGTTTATTTGGGAAAGATAGAGGCAGCTTAAGCACACTGGCAAGAGTAGAGATCAGGAAGAAAAGCTACAGAGCTAATACAAAAGAGAAGGAAACAGAAGACCCTTGGGGGGAAAAGATGGCAGCGGAGTAGGGGACCCTATTACAACCAGTCCCTGGAATTGAGCTGGATATCTACCAGCTGAACACCCACGAAATCAGCCTGAGATATAAGAAGATAGATCTGGAACTCTACAAACAGAATATCACAGGCAGTTGGTTTCGATGTACAAAGCGGGGAGCCGTGATTCCGTGGGCAGATATTGGAGGATAAATGGCAGCAAGAGGGATCTTGGCTGTGGGGATCTGACACTGCAGTGAGTGATAGCCTCCCATGCTGGGGTCGGGGCACAGACTCACAGACTGATAGCAACAGCGAAAAGACTTTAAGGCAGCCCTCTGGAGGGAAACCCTGAATGGAGGGGCCACATGTGTGAACTGAGGGTGGCTGGTGGTTTTAGAAGCACAAAGGGCAGAGACATTCCCCAACCTGGAGGTGACGAATGGGAGCCCTGCTGAGGGGTGCACAATCCAGGATGCTGCAGCACAGACAGAAACAGACATAGTGTGGCCTGGAGAACTCATTGAAGAACAGACTGTGATCTCTCTGCTCTGAGGCAGAGGGCTGGAAATTATCTCTTCTGCTCTGACTCTTGGAAGAGACATGGAAAGCTGCCAGGGAAAGCTGTCAGAGAATAAAAGCCCCAAAAAAACAGTTTTCACTGAGCCCATCCCCCACTACAGGGGGCAGGGCAACTCTGCCCAAACAGTGTTGCCTGAGTAACAGCACAGCAGGCCCCTCTCCCAGAAGACAGGCTGGGAAAACAAGAAGCAGGCAGCCCTGAGGTCCCTAGAAAACAGGTGCATCTTGCTTGGGTTGTGGCCAATAATTTAAACTCTATACATCCCCTCAACCACCTCTCAACAGAATGACTAGGTGCAGGAAGCCCCAAAATAGGAAAGACTCAGAGATTATGACTTATGCCACAGATTTACAAATGGATTCAGATATAACCAAGATGTCAGAGATGGAATTCAGGCTAGCAATTGTGAAGACATTAGCTAGAATGGAGAAATCAATTAATGGCAACATAGAATCTCTAAAGGCAGAAATGAAAGCTGAATTGGCAGAACTTAAAAACACTATCAATGAGATCCAATTTAATCTAGATAATCTAACAGCTACGGTAAGTGAGACAGAAGAACGAATTAGTGATCTGGAAGACCAATTAAAAGACAAGAAGGGAAAAGAGGAGGCCAGGGAAAAACAAGTCAGAATCCAGGAAGATAGAATCAGAGAAATAAGTAACACCAAGAAACATTCCAGTGTCAGAATTATTGGGATCCCGGAGGGGGTGGAGAGATAAAGAGAGGACTAGAAGATATATTTGAGCAAATTGCAGCTGAGAACTTCCCTAATCTGGGGAATGAAACAAACATTCGTGTCTGAGAGACAGAGAGAACCCCTCCCAAGGTCAAGGAAAACAGGCCAACACCCTGGCATGTAATAGTAAAACTCGCAAATCTTAGAACCAAGGAAACCATCTTAAGGGTAGTTAGGGGGAAGAGATTCCTTACGTACAGAAGGAGGAACATCAGAATAACGTCAGACCTATCCACAGAAACCTGGCAAGCCAGAAAGGGCTGACAAGACATATTCAGGGTACTAAACGAGAAGAACATGCAGCCAAGAATACTTTATCTGGCAAGACTGTCATTTAGAATGGATGGAGAGATGCAGAGCTTCCAAGACCAGCAGAAACTGAAAGAATATGTGACCAGTAAGCCGGCCCTGCAAGAAATATTAAGGGGGGGGGGTTCTATAAAAGGAGAAAGACCCCAAGAGTGAAATAGAACAGAAACTTAGACAGACAATCTATATAAACAAGGTCTTCACAAGCAACATGAAGACAATAAATTCATATCTTGCAATAATCACCCTCAACGTGAACAGCCTAAATGCTCCCATAAAACAGCACAGGGTTGCAGATTGGATAAAAAGACAGGACCCATCCATATGCTGTCTACAAGAGACTCATTTGGAACCTAAAGATACATCCAGACTGAAAGGGAAGGGATGGAGATCCATCTTCCATGCCAGTGGATCTCAAAAGAAAGCTGAGGTAGTAATTATTATATCAGACAAATTAGATTTAAACTAAAGACTGTAGTTAGAGACACAGAGGGACACTATATCATTCTTAAAGGGTCTATCCAACAAGAAGATCTAACAATTGTAAATATCTACACCCTCAACATGGGAGAAGCCATCTACATAAGCCAACTGTTAACCAAAATAAAGAGTCATATTGATAATAATATGTTAATTGTAGGAGACCTCAATACTCCACTCTCAGGAATAGACATATCATCTAAGCAGAAAATCAACAAAGAAACAAGAGCTTTGAATGGCACACTGGATCAGATGGACCTCATAGATATATATAGAACATTCCACCCTAAAACAACAGAATACTCATTCTTCTCGAGCGCACATGGAACTTTCTCCAGAATAGACCATATACTGGGTCACAAATCAGGTCTCAACTGATACCAAAAGATTGAGATTATTCCCTTCATATTCTCAGACCATAATGCTTTAAAACTGGAACTCAATCACAAGAAAAAGTTTGGAAGAAATTCAAACACTTGGAAACTAAAGACCACTCTGCTCAAGAATGTTTGGGTCAACCAGAAAATCAAAGAAGAACTTAAACAATTCATGGAAACCAATGACAATGAAAACACATTGGTCCAAAACCTATGGGATACTGCAAAGGTGGTCCTAAGGGGGAAATACATAGCCATCCAAGCCTCACTCAAAAAAATAGAAAAAATCCCAAATTCACCAACTAACTCTACACCTTAAAGAACTGGAGAAAAAACAACAAAGGATGGCTAAGCCATGCATTAGAAGAGAAATAATTAAGATTAGAGCAGAGATCAGTGAACTAGAAACCAGAAACACAGTAGATCAGATCAACAAAACTAGAAGCTAGTTCTTTGAAAGAATTCATAAGATCGATAAACCACTGGCCAGACTTCTCCAAAAGAAAAGAGAAATGACCCAAATTAATAAAATTATGAACGAAAGTGGAGAGATCATGACTAACACCAAGGAAATAAGAACAATTATTAGAAATTATTATCAAAAAAAAAAGAAATTATTATCAACAACTATATGCCAATAAATTGAGCAATCTGGATGAAATGGATGCCTTCCTGGAAACCTATAAACTGCCAAGACTGAAACAGGAAGAAATTGACAACCTGAATAGGCCAATAACCAGTAATGAGATTGAAGCAGTGATCAAAAAACAAGAGTCCAGGACCTGCTGGATTCCCTGGGGAATGCTACCAAACATTTAAAGAAGAAATAATACCTATTCTACTGAAGCTTTTTCAGAAAATAGAAACAGAAGGAAAGCTTCCAGACTCATTCTATGAGGCCAGCATTACCTTAATCCCCAAGCCAGGCAAAGACCCCATCAAAAAGGAGAATTTCAGACCAATATCCCTGATGAATATGGATTCCAAAACCCTCAAAAAATCCTAGCTAATAGGATCCAACAATACATTAAAAGGATCATCCACCATGACCAAGTGCAATTTATCCCTGGGATGCAAGGGTGGTTCAACATTCTCAAATCAATCAGTGTGATAGAAACATTAATAAGAGGAGAGAGAAGAACCATATGGTCCTCTCAATTGATGCAGAAAAAGCATTTGACAAATTACAGCATCCTTTCCTGATTAAAACTCTTCAGGGTATAGGGATAGAGGGAACATTCCTCAAGTTCATAAAATCCATCTATGAAAAACACACAGCAAATATCATCCTCAAGGGGGGAAAGTTGAGAGCATTTCCCTTAAGTTCAGGAACACATCAAGGATGCCCACTCTCACCACTATTTTTCACCATAGTACTAGAAGTCCTAGCAACAACAATCAGACCACAAAAAGAAATAAAACGTATTCAAATTGGCAAAGAAGAAAGCAAACTCTTTTTGCAGATGACATGATACTTTATGTGGAAAACCCAATAGACTCCACCCCCAAATTACTAGAACTCATACAGCAATTCAGTAATGTGGCAGGATACAAAATTAATGCACAGAAATCAGTTGCTTTCTTATACACTAACAACGCAACTGTAGAAAGAGAAATTAGAGAAACAATTCCATTTACAATAACACCAAAATCCATAAGATACCTCAGAATAAACCTAACCAAAGAGGTAAAAGATCTATACTCTAGGAACTACAGAACACTCATGAAAGAAATTGAAGAAGACACAAAAAGATGGAAAAACATTCCATGCTCATGGATCGGAAGAATAAACATTGTTAAAATGTCTATGCTACCCAGAGCAATCTATACCTTCAATGCCATCCCGATCAAAATTCCAATGACATTTTTCAAAGTGCTGGAACAAACAATCCTAAAATTTGTATGGAATCAGAAAATACCCCAAATCGCCAAGGAAATATTGAAAAAGAAAAAGTTGGGGGCATCACGTTGCTCGATTTCAAGCTATATTACAAAGCAGTGATCACCAACATGGTATTGGCACAAAAACAGACACATAGACCAGTGGAACAGAATAGAGAGCCCAAATATGGACCCTCAACTCTATGGTCAAATAATCTTTGACAAAGCAGGAAAAAATATGCAATGGAAAAAAGACAGTCTCTTCAATAAATGGTGCTGGGAAAATTGGACAGTCACATGCAGAAGAATGAAACTCGAACATTCTCTAACACCATACACAAAGATAAACTCAAAATGGATGAAAGACCTCAATGTGAGACAAGAATCCATCAAAATCCTAGAGGAGAACATAGGCAATAACCTCTTTGACATCAGCCACGGCAACTTCTTTCAAGATACATCTCCAAAGGCAAGTGAAACAAAAGCAAAAATGAACTTTTGGGACTTCAACAAGATAAAAAGCTTCTGCACAGCAAAGGAAACAGTCAGCAAAACAAAGAGGCAACCCACAGATTGGGAGAAGATATTTGCAAATGATACTACAGACAAAGGGCTGATAGCCAATATATATAAAGAACTTCTCAAACTCAACACCCAAAAAACAAATAATCAAGTCAAAAAATGGGCAGAAGACATGAACAGACACTTCTCCAAAGAAGACATACAAATGGCTAACAGACACATGAAAAAATGTTCATCATCATTAGCCATCAGGGAAATTCAAATCAAAACCACATTAAGATACCACTTTACACCAGTTAGAATGGCCAAAATGGACAGGGCAAGAAACAACAAATGTTGGAGAGGTTGTGGAGAAAGGGGCACCGTCTTACACTGTTGGTGGGAATGCAAGTTGGTACAGCCACTTTGGAAAACAGTGTGGAGGTGCTTCAAAAAATTAAATATAGAGCTACCCTATGACTCAGCAATTACACTGCTGGATATTTACCCCAAAGACACAGATGTAGTGAAAAGAAGGGCCAATGTTCATAGCAGCAATGTCCACAATAGCCAAACTGTGGAAAGAGCTGGGATGCTCTTTAACAGATGAATGGATAAAGAAGATGTGGTCCATATATACAATGGAATATTACTCAGCCATCAGAAAGGATGAACACCCAACTTTTACATCAACATGGATGGGACTGGAGGAGATTATGCTAAGTGAAATAAGTCAAGCAGAGAAAGTCAATTATCATATGGTTTCACTTATTTGTAGCACATGAGGAATAGCATGGAGGTCATTAGGAGAAGGAAGGGAAAAATGAAGGGGGGAATTGGAGGGAGAGATGAACCATGAGAGACTATGGACTCTGGGAAACAAATTGAGGTTTTTCGAGGGGAGGGGGGTGGGAGGATAGGTTAGCCCCTTGATGGGTATTAAGGAGGGCACGTACTGCATGGAGCACTGGGTGTTATACGAAAACAATGAATCGTGGATCACCACATCAAAAACTAATGATCTATTGTATGGTGACTAACATAACATAATAAAATAAAATTTAAAAAAAAGAGAGAGAGAAGGAAACAAAGGAAAGAGAAGCTGGAGGAGAAAAGAAGGTACTCAAGAAGTGTCTGAGATGAAGAAAAATTAGACACATAGACTTGTGCTTCCTGTGTTGGTCCCTTCTTTGTTCCTATGTGAACACTCCAACTCTGGGGCCACAAGACCCTGAAATGTTAACCAGGCAACTCACAGTCAAGTCTCAGATGGCACTAGCACGGAAAACATATTCATACTCTGATTCTCTGTGGGAGAAAATGAGGTTAATACATCGAGGTGTTTCAATTTTACCATAATATTTTGCATCTGGGGGCGCCTGGGTGGCTCAGATGGTTAAGCGTCATGATCCCAGGGTCCTGGGATTGAGCCCCACTTTGGGCTCCTGGCTCAGCGGGGAGCTTGCTTCTCCCTCTCCCTCTGCCTCTCTCCCTGCTCATGCTCTCTCTCTCTCTGTGTATCTCTGTGTCTCGGATGAATAAATAAAATCTTTTTTAAAAAATAATATTTTACTTCTGTATATGTCTATTGTCCTCCTATGTGTACACATACCTCCCCCAAAAAACAATAAGAAGAAAAATAAAACCATCACAAATTTTAAAGTAAGTCATCCACCATTCTGCTTTATTCACAAACTAGAATCTATTTCCTCCTTTTCGATTAATTTGAGTTTTAGAGAAAAACCCACTCCTCTCAAGGACAGCCTGGATCCTTGATAGGATTATAAGCCTCATAAAGAAAATATAAGTTTACTAATCATAAACAATTTCCAAAGCAACAGTAATTAATTTTTAAATTGAACCTATATTTTTTTTTTTGCTTTTTGGAAAAGTATTTTTTTAAGTAAGTGTTCTGCTAGCTAAGGTTCTCATACCATTATTTAAAATTAGTAAAATTTTAAATTCAAAACATTTTGCTTTGATTTTTGTGTAGCTAACACTTTTTAAATTTTCTTCAAAAGGACTAGGAGGTGAAGTTTTCTAGAAAGAGATCAGAGGACATATTTATTCATACAGTGATGATGTTATTTTTATTCTAAAGATAATGATTTGCTGTTTAATAAACAGTTTTGTTGAAATGCAACTCTGGAAACTCTTATAGGGCTATCTTTGAATTTTCTGAGGTTTGTTACATATTCTAGAAGGAAGAGGAGGCCTATAAGAGAAAATCAGGACTATGATCTGGGATCACTCTATGCACTGTAAGTTCTAGAAAGCCAGTCTGTGTTGCATGTTATTATTTTCTCCAACTCTACCACTTAAACCACTTAAAGTGTCTCTATTTAGGGCCATGAAAATCTTTTTTTTTCATATTACCTGCTTAATTGCTTGATTATGGAGACTAGCAAGGCAAAACTGAAGGAGTAGGCATTTGGTAGCCAACAGACCTACCTACTTCCTTGCCAATTTCTCCTACCACTCTTACTGTCATGGGCTTATTCCAGATACAGAGTCCTGTCTGGGTTCCTTGCTTGATTATGCATTAGAGCATTTATGCCATCAATTCAATAATCCTGGAATGCAGTTTCCTCCATTCTCATTATGATTATCATTCTATCATTCAGATCTCAGCCTAAAATATCTACTTAATCACCTATACTAGTGTAGCTAAAGATACCTGCATTCACTCACTAGTATCTGAACTTTTTCTTATTTTTTAGCTTATTTATTTATTGGTTAATTGCTCATCTCCTCTCTCCGAGTATAAACTCCTTTTTTTAATTTAAATTCAATTAATTAACATATAATGTATTATTAGTTTCAGAGGTATAGGTCAGTGATTCATCAATCTTATAAAATACCCAGTGCTCATTACATCATGTGCCCTCCTTAACGTCCATCCCCCATCCCCCACCTCCCTCCCTTCCAGCAATCCTCAGTTTGTTTCCTATGATTAAGAGTCTCTTATGGTTTGTCTCCCTCTCTGATTTCATCTTGTTTTATTTTTCCGTCTCTTCCGCTATGATCCTGTTTTGTTTCCTAAACTCCACATATGAATGAGATAATATAATTGTTTTTCTCTGATTGACTTTTTTCACTTAGCAAAATACCCTTTAGTTCCATCCACGTCATTGCAAATGGCAGGAGTTCTTTTTTTGATGGCTGAGTAGTATTCCTTTGTGTGTGTGTGTGTGTGTGTGTATATATATATATATACCACATCTTCTTTATCCATTCATCTGTTGAAGGACATCATGACTCTTTCCATAGTTTGGCTACTGTGGACATTGCTGCTACAAACATTGGAGTGCAGGTGCCCCTTTGAATCACTACGTTTGTATCTTTGGGGTAAATACCCAGTAGTGCAATTGCTGGGTCATAGGGTAGCTCTATTTTTAACGTCTTGAGGAACCTCTATACTGTTTTCCAGAGTGGCTGTACCAGTTTGCATTCCCACCAGCAGTGTAAGAGGGTGCCCCTTTCTCCACATCCTCGCCAACATTTGTTGATTCCTGTCATTAATTCTAGCCATTTTGATTGGAGTGAGGTGGTATCCCAGTGTGGTTTTGATTTCGATTTCCCTGATGCCAAGTGATGGTGAGCATTTTTTCATGTGTCTGTTGGCCATTTGTATGTCTTCTTTGGAAAAATATGTGTTCATGTCATCTGCCCATTTCTTCACTGGATTATTTGTTTTTTGGGTGTTGTTTGATAAGTTCTTCATAGATTTTGGATACTAGGCCTTTATCTGATAAGACATTTGCAAATATCTTCTCCCATTCTGTAAGTTGCCTTTTGGTTTTGTCATCTGTTTCCTTTACTCTCTTAATGAAGTCCAAAACATTCATGCTTGCCTTTGTTTCCTTTGTCTTTGGAGATATGTCTAGCAAGAAGTTGCTGTGGCCAAGGCCATAGAGGTTGCTGACTCTGTTCTCCTCTGGGACTTTAATGGATTCCTGTCTCACATTTAGGTTTTTCATCCATTTTAGTATATTTTTGTGTATGGCCTAAGGAAATGGACGAGTTTCATTCTTCTGTATATAGCTGTCCAATTTTCCCAGCACCATTTATTGAAGAGACTGCTTTTTTTTCCCATTGGATATTCTTTCCTGCTTTGTCAAAGATTAGTTGACCATAGAGCTGAGGGTCTATTTCTGGGTTTTCTATTCTGTTCCATTGATCTATGTGTCTGTTTTTGTGCCAGTACCATACTGTATGATGATTACAGCTTTGTAAGAGTTTGAAGTCCAGAATTGTGATGCCACGAGCTTTGTTGTTTGTTTGTTTGTTTTCCAACATTCCTTTGGCTATTCAGGGTCTTTTCTGGTTCCATACAAATTTTAGGATTATTTGTTCCAGCTCTGTGAAAAAAGTTGATGGTATTTTGGTAGGGATTGCATTGAATGTATAGATTGCTCTAGGTAGCATAGAAATTTTAACAATATTTTTTATTCTAATCCATGAGCATGGAATGTTTTTCCATTTCTTTGTGTCTTCCTCAATTTCTTTCATGAGTATTTTATAGTTTTCTGAGTACAGATCCTTTGTCTCTTTGGTTAGATTTATTCCTAGGTATCTTATGGTTTTGGGTGGGATTGTAAATGGGATCGACTCCTTAATTTCTCTTTCTTCTGTCTTGTTGTTGGTATATAGGAATGCCACTGACTTCTGTGCATTGATTTTATATCCTGCCACTTTACTGAATTCCTGTATGAGTTCTAGCAGTTTTGCGGTGGAGTCTTTGGAGTTTTCCACATAAAGTATCATATCATCTGCAAAGAGTGAGAGTTTGACTTCTTCTTTGCCAATTTGGATGCCTTTGATTTCTTTTTGTTGTCTGATTGCTGTGGCTAGGACTTCCAATACTATGTTGAATAGCAGTGGTGATAGTGGACATCCCTGCCACGTTCCTGACCTTAGGGGGAAAGCTCTCAGTTTTTCCCCATTGAGAATGATATTCGCTGTAGGTTTTTCATAGATGGCTTTTATGATATTGAGGTATGTACCTTCTATGCCTATACTCTGAAGAGTTTTGATCAAGAAAGGATGCTGTGCTTTGTCAAAAGCTTTTTCTGCATCTATTGAGAGGATCATATGATTCTTATTCTTTCTTTTGTTAATGTATTGTATCACACTGATTGATTTGCAGATGTTGAACCAACCTTGCAGCCCAGGGATAAATCCCACTTGGTCGTGGTGAATAATCCTTTTAATGTACTGTTGGATCCTATTGGCTAGTATTTGGTGAGAATTTTTGCATCCATGTTCATCAGGGATATTGGTCTGTAATTCTCCTTTTTGATGGGGTCTTTGTCTGGTTTTGGGATCAAGGTAATGCTGGCCTCATAAAATGAGTTTAGGAGTTTTCCTTCCGTTTCTATTTTTTGGGACAGTTTCAGAAGAATAGGTATTAATTCTTCTTGAAATGTTTGGTAGAATTCCCCTGGGAAGCCATCTGGCCCTGGGCTTTTGTTTTTTGGGAGATTTTTGATGACTGCTTCAATTTCCTTAGTGGTTATAGGTCTGTTCAGGTTTTCTATTTCTTCCTGGTTCAGTTTTGGTAGTTGATACATCTCTAGGAATGCATCCATCTCTTCCAGGTTATCTAATTTGCTGGCATAGAGTTGCTCATACTATGTTCTTATAATTGTTTGTATTTCTTTGGTGTTGGTTGTGATCTCTCCTCTTTCATTCATGATTTTGTTGATTTGGGTCATTTCTCTTCTCTTTTTGATAAGTCTGGCCAGGGGTTTATCAATCTTGTTAATTCTTTCAAAGAACCTGCTCCTAGTTTCGTTGATCTGTTCTACTGGTCTTTTAGTTTCTATTTCATTGATTTCTGCTCTGATCTTTATTATTTTTCTTCTCCTGCTGGGTTTAGGCTTTATTTTATTTGCTGTTCTTTCCCCAGCTCCTTTAGGTGTGGGGTGAGGTTGTGTATTTGAGACCTTTCTTGTTTCTTGAGAAAAGCTTATATTGCTGTATACTTTCCTCTTAGGACTGCCTTTGCTGCATCCCAAAGATTTTGAATAGTTGTGTTTTCATTTTCATTGGTTTCCATGTATTTTTTTAATTCTTCTTTAATTTCCTGGTTGACCCATTCATTCTTCAGTAGGATGCTCTTTAGCCTCCATGTATTTGAGCTCTTTCCGACTTTCCTCTTGTGATTGAGTTCTAGTTTCGAAGCATTGTGGTCTGAAAATAGGCAGGGAATGATCCCAATCTTTTGGTACTGGTTGAGACCTGATTTATGACCTAGGATGTGATCGATTCTGGAGAATGTTCCATGGGCACTTGAGAAGAATGTGTATTCCGTTGCTTTGGGATGGAATGTCCTGAATATGTCTGTGAAGTCCATGTGGTCCAGTGTGTCATTTAAAGTCTTTATTTCCTTGTTGATCTTTTGCTTAGACGATCTGTCCATTTCAGTGAGGGGGGTGTTAAAGTCCCCCACTATTATTGTATTGTTGTTGATGTGTTTCTTTGCTTTTGTTATTAATTGCCTTATATAATTGGCTGCTCCCATGTTAGGGGCATAGATATTTACAATTGTTAGATCTTCTTGTTGGATAGATCCTTTAAGTAGTATATAATGTCCTTCCTCATCTCTTATTACAGTCTTTGGTTTAAAATCTAATTTGTCTGATATAAGGATTGCCACCCCAGCTTTCTTTTGGTGTCCATTAGCATGGTAAATGGTTTTCCACCCCCTCACTTTCAATCTGGGGGTGTCTTTGGGTCTCAAATGAGTCTCTTGCAGACAGCATATCAATGGGTCTTATTTTTTAATCCAGTCTGATAGCCTGTGTCTTTTGATTGGGGCATTTAGCCCATTTACATTCAGGGTAACTATTGAAAGATAGGAATTTAGTGCCATTGTATTGCCTGTAAGGTGACTGTTACCGTATATTGTCTGTGTTCCATTCTGGTCTATGTTGCTTTTAGGCTCTCTCTTTGCTTAGAGGACCCCTTTCAAGATTTCCTGTAGGGCTGGTTTTGTGTTTGCAAATTCCTTTAGTTTTTGTTTGTCCTGGAAGCTTTTTATCTCTCCTTCAATTTTCAATGACAGCCTAGCTGGATATAGTATTCTTGGCTGCATATTTTTCTCATTTAGTGCTCTGAATATATCCTGCCCGTCATTTCTGGCCTGCCAGGTCTCTGTGGATAGGTGTGTTGCCAATCTAATGTTTCTACCATTGTAGGTTACATATCTCTTCTCCCGAGCTGCTTTCAGGGTTTTCTCTTTGTCTATGAGACTCGTAAGTTTTACTATTAGATGTCGGGGTGTTGACCTATTTTTATTGATTTTGAGAGGGGTTCTCTGTGGAAAGCAGGTAAATTTTATGAGCAGATCCGAGTCAATGACAGGATTATTGTCTTTGAAAGTGCAAAGTTCTATTTCTTATCATCATGTCATGAAGCTAAATTTCCCTAATTTTCTCTATGGTGCAGGATGCCATTATATTTTCATATAATAATCCTCAAATCACTAGGTAAAAATTTTATCAAGTCCCTTTCTTTCCAGAAGCTCTTTACTGTGTGCAAATTTTAAGGAATTGTTAGAGATGTATGATGAAATTACAAATCTGAAAAATGGGCAGGGATTCAATGTTGCTACTTTTCCAGGGACTCTGGCTTCAGGCATGCTTATTTTCATACCCTCCTTTACAGATAAAGGAACTAAGACCTGAAAAACACAAAGTAAAGTGATTTGTTTAAGATTACTCATTTGTGAAGAGTGGAGACAGTGTGGTTGCCTATTCCATATTTCTCTGTTATGTGTCATTTTAATCCCAGTTCATTCATTTTCACCCTGAGTCTCATCATTTGCATATTTTATTCTAAAATCAAGGCAAAAATAACTCCATTACTGACCAATACCAAGTTATTCAATATCAGAAAACAAAAAACAGTTTCAGTTTTTTTGTTTGTTCATTTGTTTGTTTCTATACTCACCAAATGCTTGTAAACACTGTGGTGACTTTTATTTGTATAGCCCTTTACTATTTCCACAGTACTCCATACATATTATTTAATGCATGAGGTGAGATATTGTTACTGAATCCATGATAAAAAGGAGAATGCACAATTTGTTCAGAAAGATAACAAGAGGAAAGAAATAAAGCAAGAGGAAAGAAAACTAATCCTAGCTTTAAACTTAACCCATATAGAAAAACCAAGCAATGTTATTGCCAAAGAATAAAACAAACAAAAAACAAAAAACATCCCAAAAAGCCCCAGAAAAAAATACAAAATGTTAAACACAGACACACACACACGCTACTAAATGGAGGAAAGAGTCGGTAAGACAGAATGATGTGATTGGCTGCGAAGGAGGCAATATGAGAAAGCTGTCAGATAGTGGGTGAGTAGACAGGTTGACAGGTGAGAGGAGGGGGAATGAATGCCAACATTGGAGAGAAAGTGTGAGGAGAGGGCAGGGTGAAAGGGTGACCAAGTTTTAGGTGTCAGACAGGACAAAACATTGATAAAGTAATTATAAGTGAGTAGCATTCAGGAAATATTGCTCAATAAATTAATATTTTCTGTTGCTTCAAAATCTACTTTCTAGTGTCATGTAGAGATAGTGGAGGTGGACTTAAGTGAAATCAATTAAATCTATAATCTTAACCTTTGGGATCAGTATCTATTTAGATTCCAAGTGTATCATCATTAACTGACCATATTGGTATTTTCAAAATTTGATACTTATTAATGAATTATCAGGTAAGTAGGTAAATGCATAGCTGGATTTGTGAAAAATCTGCTGGTTTTCTTTGAAGGCAAATATTTATGAAAAATAGAAGAGGTTAGTGAATTCATCTTGGCTTTACAAAAAAAAATCAGGGTAAATTTTCAATATTAGATAATGTTTGATAATTACAGTTTAGTGGAATCACTATTCAAAGATTTGTAGTTGCTTAAAATCTATAGAAACAGTCAATTTTCTTTTTTTTTTAAAGATTTATTTATTTATTTGAGAGAGCGAGAATGAGAGAGAGAGAGAGTACATGAGAGGGGGGAGGGTTAGAGGGAGAAGCAGGCTCCTCGCTAAGCAGGGAGCCCAATGCGGGACTCAATCCCGGGACTCCAGCATCATGACCTGAGCTGAAGGCAGTTGCTCAACCAACTGAGCCACCCAGGCGCCTGAAACAGTCAATTTTCTTAATGCAAATAAGTTTATGCTTCTTATTTCCTGTAAGGGGGGGAAGTATGCAATTTTTTTTTAAAGATTTTATTTATTTATTTGAGAGAGAGAATGAGAGAGAGCACATGAGAGGGGGGAGGGTCAGAGGGAGAAGCAGACTCCCTGCCAAGCAGGGAGCCCGATGCGGGACTCGATCCAGGGACTCCAGGATCATGACCTGAGCCGAAGGCAGTTGCTTAACCAACTGAGCCACCCAGGCGCCCAGAAGTATGCAATTTAATGTAATCAAACAAGTGGGGGGAAAAAGTAGAAGAGGCAGGATTTAGGAAGAAAAATCTCACACTAAGAAGTAGAAAATAGTGCCACCTGCTGGTAAACATGTAGCACTTTTTTAAAAATATTCTTTTTTTTTTTTAATCATATTTAAGTTCAAGTTAGTTAACATATAGTGTATTATTAGTTTCAGAGGTAGAGGTCAGTGATTCATCAATCTTATATAATACCCAGTGCTCATTACATCACATGCCCTTCTTAATGCCCATCATCCACTTACCCTATCCCCACCCACTACACCTCCAGTAACCCTGTTTGTTTTCTATAGTTAAGAGTCTCTTATCGTTTGCCTCCCTCTCTGTTTTTATCTTATTTTATTTTTCCTTCCCTTCCCCTATGTTCATCTGGTTTTTTTTTTCTTAAATTCCACATATGAGTGAAATCATATGATATTTGTCTTTTTCTGACTGTTTTATTTCCCTTAGCATGATACTCTCTAGGTCCATCCACTTTGTGGCAAATGGCAAGATTTCATTCTTTTGATCACTGAGTAATATTCCATTGTATATATATGTGATATATATATATATATATATATATATATATATATATATATATATATA
>NW_023270454.1:24882-27642 GCF_011800145.1 Mirounga leonina | reverse complement strand
TATATATATATATATATATATATATATATATATATATATATATATATCACATCTTCTATATCCATTCATCTGTCAATGGACATCTGAGTTCTTTCCATATTTTGGCTATTGTGGACATTGCTGCTATAAACATTGGGGTGCATGTGGCCCTTTGAATCACTATTTTTGTATCCTTTGGGTAAATACCTAGAAGTGAAATTGCTGGGCCAAATAGTTCTATTTTTAACTTTTTGAGGAATCTCCATACTGTTTTCCAGCACAGGACTTTGGGTTGTTGGAGATTTTTGATTACTGATTCAATTTCTTTGCTGGTTATGGATCTGTTCAAATATTGTCTCTTTTTATATCAGTTTTGGTAATTTGTGGGTTTCTCAGAATTTGTCCATTTCTTCTAGATTGCCCAGTTTGTTGGCATATAATTTTTCAAAGTATTCTCTTATAACTGTAATTCTGTGGTGTTGTTTATGACCTCTCCTCCTTCATTCATGATTTTTATCTATTTGGGTCCTTTCTTTTTTCTTTTTGGTAAATCTGGCTAGGGATTTATCAATTTTATTGATTCTTTTGTAGAACCAGCTCTTAGTTTTGTTAATCGGTTCTGTTATTTTTCTGTTTCTATGTCATTTATTTCTACTCTAATCTTTATTATTCCCCTTCTGCTGTATTTAGGTCTTATTTGCTGTTCGTTTTCTAACTTCATTACATGTAAGGTTAAGTTGTGTATTTGAGACTTTTCTTGCTTCTTACAGAAGGCCTGTATTGCTATATGCTTCCTTTTTAGGACCACCTCTGCTGACATCCCAAAGGTTTTGGACTGTTATGTTTTCATTTTCATTTGCTTCCATGTACTTTTTTATTTCTTCTTTAATATTCTGGTTGACCCATTCATTTTTTAGTTGGATGATCTTTGAACTCCATGTATTAGTGTCTTTCCAAAATTTTCTTGTGGTTGACTTCAAATTTCATAACATTGTGGTCTGAAAATATACATGGTATGATCTCAATCTTTTTATACTTGTTGAGGGCTGATTCATGACCCAGTATGTGATCTATTCTGGAAAATATTCCATGCGCACTTGAGAAGAATGTGTATTCTTTGCTTTAAGATGCAAAGCTCTGAATATATCTGTTAAGTCCATATGTTTCAGTCTGTCGTTCAAAGTCGTTTCCTTGTTGAGCTTCTGCTTAGATGATCTATCCATTGCTGTAAGTAGGCATTAAAGTCCCCTACTATTACTGTATTATTATCAGTGAGTTTCTTTATGGTGTTATTAATTGATTTATATATTTGGGTGCTCCCAAGTTGGGGCATATTTACATTTGTTACATCCCCTGATGGATAGGCCTCTTAATTATGATATAATGCCTATCTTCATATCTTGTTATATTATTTGCTTAAAGATCTAGTTTTTCTGATATAAGTGTCACCACTCCGGCTTCTTGTTTTCTTCCATCAGCATGATAGATGGTTCTCCATCTCCTCACTTTCAATCTGCAGGTGACTTTAGGTGTAAAATGAGTCTCTTATAGGCAGCATATAGATGGATCTTATTTTTTAATCCATTCAGATACCCTATGCCTTTTGATTGGAGCATTTCATCTATTTACATTCAGAATGATTATTGAAAGATATGGATTTAGTGTCATTGTGTTACCTGAAGAGTTGGTGTTTCTGGTGATGTTTTCTTGTCCTTTCTAGTCTGTCTTGATTTTGGTCTCTTTTTTTCTCCACTCAAAGAGTCCCCCTTAAACTTTCTTGTAGGACTGGTTTAGTGTCACAAACTCCTTTAGTTTTTGTTTGTCTTAGAATCTTTTATGACAGCCTTGCTCCATAAAAACTGCTTGGCTACATATTTTTCCCATTCAACTTACTGAATATTTCCTTTCACTGCTTTCTGACCTGCCAAGTTTCAGTGGAAAGAACTGCCACCAACCTGATCTGTCTCCCCTTGTATGTTAAGGACTTTTTTTCCCTTGCTGCTTTCAGTATTATTTCCTTATCTTTGTATTTTGTGAGTTTGACTACAATATGACTTGGAAATGGTCGACTTTTGTTGAATTTAATGGGAATTCTCTCTGCTTCTTGGATTTTGATGTCTGTGTCCTACCCCAGATTAGGGAAGGTTGAATAAACCTTCTGCCCCTTTATCTCTTCATCTTCTGTGACTCCTATGATATAAATGTTATTACATTTTAATAATTTGCTTAGTTTCCCATATCTATCTTCATGGTCCATTACCTTTCCTTCCCTCTTCTTTTCGGCTTCCTTATTTTCCATAATTTTACCTTCTATATCACTGATTCACTCCTCTAATTCATCCATCCTCATTTTTATGGTCTCCACTTGGGACTGCATCTCAGTTATAGCATTTTCAATTTTGGCCTGACTAGATTTTAGTCCTTTTATCTGAAATATGGGATTCTTTAGTATCTTCTATGCATTTTTCAAGCCCAGCTAGTATCCTTATAATCACTTTTAAATTCTAGTTCAGACATCTTACTTTTATCTGTGTTGATTAAATCCCTGGCTGTGAGTATGACCTCCTGTTCTTTCTTTTGGGGGGATGTTCTGTGTCTAGTCATTTTGTCCAAAAAAGAAAAGAAGAAAGAATAAGAAAACAACAACAACAAAAACACTAGATCCTGGGTGTGTTTTGGTTTGCTTGTTAAACTGGATCCAAAAGAAACAGAAGAAAGAAAGAAAGAAAAAGACGAAAGAAAGAAAGAAAGAAAGAAAGAAAGAAAGAAAGAAAGAAAGAA
>NW_023270454.1:0-24872 GCF_011800145.1 Mirounga leonina | reverse complement strand
GAAAGAAAGAAAGAAAGAAAGAAAGAAAGAAAGAAAGAAAGAAAGAAAGAAAGAAAGAAGAAAGAAAGAAAGAGGAAGAAGAAAGAAAGAAGAAAGAAATACAATGAAAGGAAACAAAAAATTAATATATATGTATATAAAGTATGCATATATAAATAATTTTTTTTAATTTAAAAAAAGAATTGAAAAAATAAAATAAATGAAAAAATAATAATAAAACTAAAGAATAAAATTACAAAGGAGGCCGGATACTATTTTCTCCTAGGGCTGAATCTCTGTAGCTATCTCTGGTCAGTAAACTTTGTGCAAGCGATTTGTTTGTCCTGGTCTTCTGGGGGGGCGGGGGCCTCTTACACTAATTCTCAGGTGGACTTGTCCCAGTAGAAATGTGCCTCCAGGTTGCTGGGAGGCAGGGATTGGTGTAAGTGGCTTCGGACACTACTAGGTGGCTCTGTTTTGCTTCCTGAAGTCTGAGCCCTGATGGGCAGGAGACTATGGCAATGTCCCACTCTCTAGCCCCAGAGCTGAAAATTCCCATCACTAACTCCTCAGTGAGCCCTCACAGAAGAGCAAGAGACAAGAGAGATTGTCTCTTCAGTTTCTGTCAGAACCCTGTGTTCAACCTGTTTGTGTCTGAGCTTTTTTATCTCAAGTATGGACTGACTTTCAAAATCAAATTTTAGGGAATCCCATGGCATGGACCCAAGCTGTTCCTCTTGGGGAGGGTCTTACCACGCTTCTGTCCTTTGCATGACCAGTCCCAGGAAAGCAGTCACACAGCCACACAATGGTTGGCAGTTTATGGCAATACAGAGCAGATTGCTGGCACCTAGACTTGCTGCTCTCAGCTGGCGTCCAAACTCCTATGCCTGGGAACAATATAGTATTTAGGTGCCACACATTCTTATGACCCAAGGGATCCCCAGGCCATGGTATAACACCCAGTATTCCATAGAGTAGTTCTATTTTTAATGTTATGAGGAATATTTGTCCTATTTTCCAGAGTGACAATCCCAGTTTGCATTCCTACCAACAGTGCAAAAGGTTTCCCCCTTTCTCCATATCCTTGCTAACATCTGTCATTTTCTGAGTTGTTAATTTTAGCTCTTCTGACATGTGTGAGGTTGTATCTCATTGTGGTTCTGATTGTATTTCCTAATGATGAGTGGTGTTGAGCATTTTTTCATGGTTGCCATTTGTATATCTTCTTTGGAGATCATGTTTCTGCCCATTTCCTAACTGGATTATTTATTCTATGGCTGTTGATTTTGATGAGTTCTTTATAGATTCTGGATACTAACCCTTTATGTGATATGTCATTTGTGAGTATCTTCTCCCATTCCATAGGTTGCCTTTTAGTTTTGTGGATTGCTACTTTCATTGTGCAGAAGCTTTTTATCTTGATGAAGCCGAATAATTCATTTTTGCTTTTGTTTCCCTTGCCTCAGGTGACATGTCTAGTAAGAAGTTGCTATGGCTGAGGTGAAAGAGGTTGCTGTATGTGTTTCCCTCTAAGATTTTGATGGTTTTCTGTCACACATTTAGGTCTTTCATCCGTTTTGAGTCTATCTTTGTGTATGGTATAAGAGAATGGCCCAATTTCATTCTTCTGCATGTGGTTGCCTAGTTTTCCCATCATGATTTGTTGAAGAGATTCTCTTTTTTCCATTGGATATTCCTTCCCGCTTTGTTGAAGATTACTTGCCCATGGAGTTGTGGGTCTACTTCTGGGTTCTCTATTCTGTTCCATTGATCTATGTGTCTGTTTTTGTGCCACTACCATACTGTCTTGAGGATTACAGCTTGCAATACAGCTTGAAGTCTGGCACTGTGATGACACCAGCTTTGATTTTCTTTTTCAACATTCTTTTCACCATTCAGGGTCTTTTCTTGTTCTATACAAACTTTAGGATTATTTGTTCTAGTTCTGTGAAAAATGCTGGTGTTCAGTTAGAATGGCAAAACCAAGTGTTTGTGAGGATGTGGAGAAAGGGGAAGCCTCTTACACTCTTGGTGGGAATGCAAGCTGGTAGAGCCACTCTGGAAAACAGTATGGAGGTTCCTCAAGATGTTAAAAATAGAGATACCTATGACCCAGCAATTGCACTAGTAGGTATTTACCCCAAAGATACAGATGTAGTGAAAAGAAGGGGCACCTGCACCCCAATGTTCATAGCAGCAATGTCCACAATAGCCAAACTGTGGAAGGAGCCGAGATGTCCTTCAACAGAGGAATGGATAAAGAAGATGTGGTATATATATACACAATGGAATATTACTCAGCCATCAGAAAGGATGAATCCCTACCATTTGTATCAACATGGATGGGACTAGAGTGTATTATGCCAAGTGAAATAAGTCAAGCAGAGAAAGACAATTATCATATGGTTTCACTTATATATGGAACATAAGTAATAGTGCGGAGCACCACGAGGGAAGGGAGGGAAAAATGAATGGGAAGAAATCAGAGAGGGAGACAAACCATGAGAGAATCTTGACTCTGGGAAACAAACTGAGTGTTACAGAAGGGAGGGGGCAGAGGAAGGGGTAATTGGATGATGATTAAGGAGGGCATGTCATGTGATGAACACTGGGTGTTATACACAACTAATTAATCTTTGAACACTACATCAAAAACTAATGATATGTTGGCTAACTGAACATAATAATAAAAAAAATGCTGGTGTTATTTTGATCAGGATTGCATTAAATATGTAGATTGCTTTGGGTAGTATAAACATTTTAACAATCTTTGCTCTTCCAATCCATGAGCATGAAATATTTTTTTCATTTCTTTGTGTCTTCCTCAATTTCTTTCACAAGTGTTCTATAGTTTTCAGAGTACAGATGTGTTACCCTCTTTGGTTAGGTTTCTTCCTAGGTATCTTATGGGTTTTGGTGCAATTTTAAATGGGATTAATTACTTGATTTATTCTGCTGCTGCTTCATTATTGGTGTATAGAAATGCAACAGATTTCTGTGCATTGATTTTATATCCTGCAACTTTGCTAAATTCCTGTATCAGTTCTAGCAATTTTTGGTGAAGTCTTTTATGTTTTCTACATACAGTATCATGTCATATGCAAAGAGTGAAATTTTGACTTCTTCCTTGCCAATTTGGATGCTTTTTACTTCTTTTTGTTGTCTGATTGCTGAGGCTATGACTTCCAATACTATGTTGAAAAGCAATGGTGAGAGTGGACATACCTGTTATGTTCCTGACCTTAGGGGAAAAGCTCTCAGTTTTTCCCCATTGAGGCTGATATTAGCTGTGGGTCTTTCATATATGGCATTATGATGTTGTGGTATATTCCCTCTGTACCTACTTTGTTGAGGGTTTTTAACAAGAAAGGAGGTTGTATTTTGTCAAATGCTTATTCTGCATCTATTCAGAGGATCGTATGTTTCTTATCCTTTCTTTTCTTAATGTGATGTATCACATCGATTGTTTTGTGGATGTTGAACCACCTCTGAAACCCAGGAATAAATCCCACTTAAGCATGGTGAATAATCCACTTAATATATTGTTGGAATCAATCAGCTAGTATTTTGGTGAGAATTTTTGCATCCATGTTCATCAGGGATATTGGTCTGTAGTTCCTTTTAGTGGGATCTTTGGTTTGGGAATGAAGATAATGCTGGCCTTGTAGAATGAGTTTGCAACTTTTCCTTTCATTTTTAATTTTTGGAACAGCTTCAGAAGAATAGATATTAATTGTTTTTAAATGTTTAGTAGAATTCCCCTGGGAAGCCATTTGGCCCTGGACTCTTGTTTGTTGAGAGATTTTTGATTACTGATTGTGGGAATTCTTTGTGCCTGGCTAGAGAAGATTTAATAAACACATACCTTCCCAGATGAGACTAGTTGAAAAGCAAAGAAGGAGTGTCTGGAAAACTGGGCCCCCTTTAAGTTTTATGGGTTGAAAACAGCCAGATTCTCATTGCAGCTCAATGCACTCATCCAGGGAGTAAATGCTTGATTTAGGAGAAATATTTATCTTTGGAGGTCATGCACTCCGTGTACTCCCTGTCTGCACACCCGTCACGAACACAGCTTGTTCTATTCACACAATACTCCTTATGCCACTGTCTTGATTAATACAGCTTCACATTCCTTCTTGTTTTTCTTATTCCCTTGTTGTATTGATAACATTCACAATAAAGGTGGAGACAGGGCCTGGCTTGGGCCCTTTCGCCACTAGAGCAGCTGGTTCCCAGGCCCTCTCCTTTCTCCTACTAAGGTGTCTGGAGTAATCTTTTCATTCACCACCTCAGGGTTTGCTGGCCAACCCCAACAACTGATTAAATTTCTTTCCTGGTTATGCATCTGTTCAAATTTTCTATTTCTTCCTGTTTCAGTTTTGGTAGTTTATATGTTTCTAGTAATTTTTCCATTTTTTTCCAGATTGCCCAATTCGTTGGCATGTAATTGCTCAAAATATTCTCTTATAATTGTATTTCTGTGGTGTTGGTTGTGATCTCTCCTCTCTCATTAGTGCTTTTATTTATTTGAATCCCTTCTCTTTTCTTTTTGATAAGTCTAAGGGTCTATAATTTTTTTTATGTTCAATAGGCCAACATATAATACATCATTAGTTTTTTTTTTTAAAGACTTTATTTATTTGAGAGAGAAAGAATGAGAGAGAGAGAGCACATGAGAGGGGAGAGGGTCAGAGGGTGAAGCAGATTCCCTGCCGAGCATGGAGCCCGATGCGAGACTCGATCCAGTGACTCCAGGATCATGACCTAAGCCAAAGGCAGTCACTTAACCAACTGAGCCACCCAGGCACCCTACATCATTAGTTTTTTATGTAGTGTTCAATGATTCATTACTTGCATATAACATCTAGTGCTCATCACAGCACATTTTTCCCATTCAGCACAATTTCCTGCCACTCTCTTCTGGACTGCCAGCTTTCAGTGGACAAGTCTGCTGCTAATCTTATGTGTCTACCCTTGTAGGTTAAGGACTTTTTGTCCCTAGCTGTTTTCAGAATTTTCTCTTTATCTTTGTATTTCTCAAGTTTCACTGTGATATGTCTTGGTGTTGACCTGTTTTTGTTGCCTTTGAGGTTTTGAGGAGAGTTTTCTATGTCAATGTAAATGGTAGGGATTCATCCTCTCTGATGGCTGAGAAATATTCCATCGTATATACGAACCATGTCTCCTTTATCCATTCATCTGTCAAAAGACATCTTGGCTCCTTCCATAGTTTGGCTATTGTGGACATTGCTGCTATGAACATTGGGGTGCATGTGCCTCTTCTTTTCATGACTTCTATATATTTGGGTTAAATACCGAGTAGTGCTATTGTTGGGTTGTAAGGTAGCTCTATTTTTAACATCCTGAGGAACTTCCATACTGTTTTCCAGAGTGACAGTACCAGCTTGCATTCCTATCAACAGTGTAAGAGGGTTCCCCCTTTTTCACATCCTCGCCAACATTTGTTTTTCCATGTCTTGTTAATTTTAACCATTCTGACTGGTGTAAATTGGTATCTCATTGTGGTTTTGATTTGTATTTCCTTGATACCAAGTGATGTGGAGCATTTTTTCATGTGTCCATTGACCAATTGTATGTCTACTTTGGAGAAGTGTCTGTTCATGACTTTGGGCCATTCCTTTACTGGGTTATTTGTGTTTTACAGATTGAGTTTGAGAAGTTCTTCATAGGTCATGGATACCAGCCCTTCATCTATAATGTCATTTGCAAATATCTTCTCCCATTCTGTGGGTTACCTTTTAGTTTTGTTGACTGTTTCCTTTCCTGTGCATAAGCTTTCTATATTGATGAAGTACCCATAGTTCATTTTTGCTTTTGTTTCCCTGGCCTTTAGAGATCTGTCTTGCAAGAAGTTGCTGAGGACGAGGTTGAAGAGGCTGCTTCCTGTGTTCTCCTCTAGGATTTTGATGGATACCTGTCTCACATTGAGGTCTTTCATCCATTTTGAGTTTAACTTTGTGTATGGTGTAAGAGAATGGTCCAGTTTCATTCTTCTGCTTGTGGCTGTCCAATTTTCCCAGCACCATTTATTGAAAAGAGTGTCTCTTTTCTATTGGATATTCTTTCCTTCTTTCTTGAAGATTAGTTGACCATAGAGTTGAGGGTACATTTTTGGAGACTCTTTTCTGTTTGAATGATCTATGGTCTGTTTTTTTGTTTTGTTTTGTTTTTTGTTTTTTGTTTTTTGGGGGTTTTGTTTGTTTGTTTGTTTGTTTGTTTGTTTTGCCAGTACCCTGCTGTCTTGATGATCACAGCTTTGTCACATAGCTTGAAGTCAGGCACTGTGATGCCCCCAGCTTTGGTTCTCATTTCCAGCATTCCCCTCCTGATTCAGGTCTTGTCTGATTCCATACAAATTTTAGAACTCTTTCTTCCAGCTCTGAAAATTTTCCCTGGTAGTTTGATAGGGATTGCATTGCATGTGTAGATTGCTCTGGGCAGCATAGTCATTTTCACAATGTTTATTCTTCCAATCCGTGAGCATGGATTGTTTTTCCATCTCTTTGTGTCTTCCTCAATTTCTTTCATAAGTATTCTGTAAGTTTCTGTTATACAGATCCTTTACATCTTTGGTTAGGTTTATTCCTAGGTATCTTATGGTTTTTGGTGCAATTGTAAATGGCATCAATTCCTTAATTTCTCTTTCTTCAATCACATTGTTTGTGTATAGAAATGCAACTAATTTCTGTGCATTGATTTTGTAGCCTGCCATGTTGCTGAATTGCTGTACGAGTTCTAGCAATTTTGGTGTGGAGTCTTTGGGGTTTTCCACATAAAGTACCATGTCATCTGCAAAGAGAGAGATTTTGACTTCTTCTTTGCCAATTTGAATGCCTTTTATTTCTTTTTGTTGCCCGATTGCTGAGGCTAAGACTTCTAGTACTATGGTGAACAATAGTGGTGAGAGTGGGTATCCTTGTCGTGTGCCTAACCTTAAGGGAAAAAGCTCTCAGTTCTTCCCCATTGAGAATGATATTCACTGTGGGCTTTTCATAGATGGCTTTTATGATATTGAGGTATGTTCCCTCTATCCCTATGCTTTGAAGAGTTTTAATCAGGAAAAGATGCTGTAATTTGTCAAATGCTTTTCCTGCATCAATTGAGAGGAACATATGGTTCTTCTCTCTCCTCTTATGAATGTGTTCTAACACATTGATTTGTGAATGTTGAACCACACTTGCATCCCAGGGATAAATCCCACATGGTCGTGGTGGATGATCCTTTTAATGTATTGTTGAATCCTATTAGCTAGGATTTTGTTGAGGGTTTTGGAATCCATATTCATCAGGGATATTGGTCTGAAATTCTCCTTTTTGATGGGGTCTTTGCCTGGTTTGGGGATTAAGGTAATGCTGGCCTCATAGAATGTGTCTGGAAGTTTTCCTTCTGTTTCTATTTTCTGAAACAACTTCAGGAGAATAGGTATTATTTCTTCTTTGAATGTTTGGTAGAATTCCCCAGGGAATCCAGCAGGCCCTGGACTCTTGTTTTTTGGGAGGTTTTTGATCACTGCTTCAATATCATGACCGGTTATTGGCCTATTCAGGTTGTCAATTTCTTCCTGTTTCAGTCTTGGCAGCTTATAGGTTTCCCAGAAGGCATCCATTTCTTCCACGTTGCTCATTTTATTGGCATATAGTTGTTGATAATAATTTCTAATAATTGTTTCTATTTCCTTGGTGTTAGTCGTGATCTCTCCCCTTTCATTCATAATTTTATTAATTTGGGTCATTTCTCTTTTCTTTTGGATAAGCCTAGCCAGTGGTTTATTGATCTTATGAATTCTTTCAAAGAACCAGCTTCTAGTTTCATTGATCTGATCTACTGTGTTTCTGGTTTCTAGTTCATTGATCTCTGTTCTAATCTTAATTATTCCTCTTCTAATGCATGGCTTAGCCATCCTTTGTTGATTTTTCTCGTTCTTTAAGGTGTAGAGTTAGTTGGTGAATTCGGGATTTTTCTGTTTTTTTTTTTTTTTTTTTTTTTAGTAAGGCTTGGATGGCTATGTATTTCCCCCTTAGGACTTTCTTTGCAGTATCCCATAGGTTTTGGACTGATGTGTTTTCATTCTCATTGGTTTCCATGAATTGTTTAAGTTCCTCTTTGATTTTCTGGTTGACCCAAACATTCTTGAGCAGAGTGGTCTTTAGCTTCCAAGTGTTTGAATTTCTTCCAAACTTTTTCTTGTGATTGAGTTCCAGTTTTAAAGCATTATGGTCTGAGAATATGCAAGGAATAATCTCAATCTTTTGGTATCAGTTGAGACCTGATTTGTGACCCAGTATGTGGTCTATTCTGGAGAAGGTTCCATGTGCACTTGAGAAGAATGAGTATTCTGTTGTTTTAAGATGGAATGTTCTGTATATATCTATGAGGTCCATCTGGTCCAGTGTGCCATTCAAAGCTCTTGTTTCTTTGTTGATTTTCTGCTTAGGTGATCTGTCTATTGCTGAGAGTGGAGTATTGAGGTCTCCTACAATTAACGTTTTGTTATCAATATGACTCTTTATATTGGTTAACAGTTGGCTTATGTAGATGGCTTCTCCCATGTTGGGGGCGTAGATATTTACAATTGTTAGATCTTCTTGTTGGACAGACCCTTTAAGAATGATATAGTGTCCTTCTATGTCTCTAACTACAGTCTTCAGTTTAAAATATAATTTGTATGATATAAGAATTACTACCCCAGCTTTCTTTTGAGGTCCTCTGGCATGGAAGATGGATCTCCATCCCTTCACTTTCAGTCTGGATGTATCTTTAGGTTCCAAATGAGTCTCTTGTAGACAGCATATGGATGGGTCCTGTCTTTTTATCCAATCTGCAACCCTGTGCTGTTTTATGGGAGCATTTAGGCTGTTCACAGTGAGAGTGATTATTGCAAGATATGAATTTAGTCATCATGTTGCCTGTGAAGACCTTGTTTTTATAAATTGTCTCTGTAAATTTCTGTTGTATATCACTCTTGGGGTCTTTCTCCTTTTATAGAACCCCCCTTAATATTTCTTGCAGGGCTGGCTTAGTGTCACATATTCTTTCAGTTTCCATCTGTCTTGTAAGGTCTTTATCTCTCCTTCCATTCTGATTCACAGCCTCCTGGATAAAGTATTCTTAGGCATATTTTCTTCTCCTTTAGTATCCTAAATGTATCTTGCCAGTCCTTTCTGGCCTGCCAGCTTTCTGTGGATAGGTCTGATGTTAATCTGATGTTCCTCCCTCTTAAGTAAGGAGCTCTCAGGATTCTCTCTTTTTCTCTAAAATTTGCAAGCTTCACTATTATATGTTGGAGTGTTGATTTATTTTTATTGATTTGGGGAGGGGTCTTCTCTGCCTCTTAGACATGATTGTTTGTTTCCTTCCCCAGATTAGGGAATTTCTTAACTATGATTTGCTCAAATATACCATCTAGCCTTCTCTCTCTTTCCACCCCCTCAGGGATCCTAATAATTCTGACATTGGAATGTTTCATGGCATAATTAATCTCTCCAAGCCTTTTTTCATGGGCTATTAGTTGTCTTTCTCTCTTTTCCACAACTTCCTTCCTTTCCATCAACTTATCCTTTAGATCACTTATTCTCTCTTCTGCCACATTGACCCTAGCTGTTAGAGTATCCAGTTTAGACTGCATCTCATTCATAGCATTTTTAAGTTCAGCCTGATTAGATCTCATTTCTTCCCTTAGAAATTCTATATTGTCACTTATGCTTTTTTCTAGCTTAGCTATTATTTTTATGATTGCTATCCTGGATTCTATCTCTGACATCTTACTTATATCTATATCAATTAACTCTGTGGCAGAGAACAGTGCTTCTGGTCCTTTTTTTTTTTTATGTGTTCCTCCTAGTCATTCTGTCCAGAGAACAATGGGTGGGTGAATGAACAGAGTCCAAAATATTAGCCACAACCCAAGCAAGATGCACCTTAGCATAATCCAGAGTGGTTGGAAGCCACCACAGAAAAACAAACAAAGCCAAAATGAAACAAAAGAATAAAATAAAAATATTTTTAAAAGGGGGAGGGGACACTGATATGAGGAATTCTTAATCTCAGGAAACAAACTGAGGGTTGCTGGAGTGGGGTGTGGGGTGGGAGGGATGGGATGGCTGGGTGATAGACATATGTGCTATGGTGAGCTCTGTGAATTGTGCAAGACTGTTGAATCACAGATCTGTACCTCTGAAACAAATAATGCAATATATGTTAAGGAAAAAAAAAAGAAGATAGGAGGGGAAGAATGAAGGGGGGGAATCGGAGGGGAACACGAACCATGAGAGATGATGGACTCTGAAAAACAAACTGAGGGTTCTAGAGGAGAGGGGGTGGGAGGATGGGTTGCCCTGGTGATGGGTATTAAAGAGGGCACATTCTGCATGGAGCACTGGATGTTATGCACAAACAATGAATTATGGAACACTACATCAAAAACTAATGATATAATGTATGGTGATTAACATAATAAAAAAATTTTAAAAATAAAATAAAAGGGGGAGGGGAAGACAGACTATAATCACCCACTGTGGACAAAGCAGAGTGATCCACTTGTTCCTGGGTGAATTTTGGTCTGTTAGAAGACACTACATCCCCAAATTGCAAGGAATGTAAAATGTGAAAAAATACAAGTTAAAAAGCAACTATCAAATATAAGTTGGTGTAATAAGCATCTAGTTGAAATGGGAAGAATGTACAAAGAAAGAAAAAAAGAGAAAAAAGCATAAGAAGAAGAAAAAAAAAGAAAAGGAGAATTTTATCTGAAAAAATAGATGACATGAGGCAACACCTGGAGCTCAATATACTATTTTCCCCTGGCATTGGATTTTACAGTCTTGTGGGATCCATAGGCTAGTCATCCACCTGTTCTTCCAGACTGTCTTCTGGGGAAGGGGTCTGCTGCACTGTTTCTCAGTTATCCCTGCCTGGGCGGAGTTGTCCCACCCCCTGACATGGGGATGGGCTCAGTGCAAACTGGTCCTCTATGTGGCTTTTTTTCCCTGAGGGTTTTCTGCACCTCTTCAGAGGATCAGAGCAAAAATGGCCATGCCTAAGTCTCTGGCCCAGAGCAGAAAGATTGCAGTCTGCCCTCTTTAATAAATCCTCTAAGATAAACAGTCTCCATTTCTGTATGTGCCAAAAACTACAGCCTCCTGTGGTACACACCCACTGCAACTCTCGCAAAGGTAGTCCCAGGGGCCCAGGAGTGCCACTCCCCTTTGTGACTCTAAAACTGCAAGCAGCTATGGGTTGGCGTGCACACCCAAAGCTCTTGGATCATGTCTCAGTGCCACCTTAACGTCCTGTCTGGGCCACTACCACCCTGCGAGCTTTTGCCTAGTTGCCGGCACAGCTGTTTCACATCTCCCAGGGGATGATAAACAGCCCCCAGGTTCCAGTCCTTTTCAGGCTGATCAGGAAAAGAGCAATTACCAACTGGCCTGGATCATGAGACCTGAGCTGAGAGTCCCCTCCTGGGTTCCCTGACCATAACCTGTTTCCTGTCTCCACTGCTGGGGCACTCTACTGGTTCAGGCCCCTCTGTTCACTGTGACCCTCAGATCCCGAGACCAGAATGCCCCATCTAGAATTCTGCCTTTTAATTTCCACAGCCCCTTTCAGAGAGGGATGTCTCTCACTAGAGCAGATTTCTAAAGGTTCCGATTTTGTGCTCCAGTGTTATATCACTTTCCAGGAGCCAATTTATGGAGGCTTCCTCCCCCTTCTGTTTATCTTCCAATATCTCCCCTCAGATTGACAACTCTGCACCTTCTACCTTGCAAAAAGCAGTCCCTTTTCTGCTAGTAGAGATCCAGATATATATTCTTACATTTCAGGCTAATTCTGTGGGTGTTCAAAATGGTTTGATAGATATCCAGCTAAATTCAGGAGACCAGTTGAAATGGAATACCCTACTTCTCTGCCATCTTGGCTCTCAAACAAACTTTTGAAAATTCATCTATTTTCAGGAAAGAAGATGTTAGTTGAAAGATGGATTCTCCACAGTATTGTTTTTAGTGTTAAGTATATGGCACATTCCTTAGGCTTCCACACATGCATTTGAAAGCACTTCTATCATCATGAAACAAGATGTTAGTTGAAAGATGCATCCTACAAAGACTTGTTTCTTAGAGTTAAGTATATGGCACTTTCCTTAAGCTTTCAAACACAGTTTTGAAAATGCTTCCATCATCAGGAAAGGTGTTAGTTGAAAGAAGTTTTCTGCAAACTGTTATTTCTTAGAGTTAAGTATATGGCACTTTTCTTGTGCTTCCACCCACATTTGAAAATGCTTCTATCTTCATGAAACACGATTTTAGTTGAAAGATGTGTTCTACAGACTTGTTTCATAGAGTTAAGTCTATGACACATTCCTTATGCTTCCACAAATACTATTGAAAATGCTTGTTATTATATGAAGGAAGATTTTAGCTGAAAGATGGCTTCAATAGAGTGATTATTCTTTTTTTAATTATGTTCAATTGGCCAATATTTGGTACATCATTATTTTCTGATGTAGTGTTCAATGATTCATTAGTTGCATATAACACCCAGTGTTCATCACATCACACACCCTCCTTAATAGCCATCACCCAGTTACCCCATCCCCCCATCCCCTCCCTTCTGTAACCCTCAGTTTGTTTCCCAGAGTCAAGGGTCTCTCATAGTTTGTCTCCCTCTCTGATTTCTTCTCATTCAGTATTTCCTCCCTTTCCCTATTGTCCTCTGCACTATTCCTTATGTTCCACATATGAATGAAACCATATGATAATTGTCTTTCTCTGCTTGACATATTTCACTTAGCATAATACCCTCCAGTTCCATCCAAGTCAATGTAAATGGCAGGGATTCATCCTTTCTGATGGCTGAGTAATATTCCATTGTATATATGAACCACGTCTTTATCCATTCATCTATTGAAGGACATCTAGGCTCTTTCCACAGTTTGGCTATTGTGTACATTGTTCTTATGAACATTGGGGTACATGTGCCCCTAATTTCACTACATCTTTATCTTTGGGGATAAATACCCAGTAGTGCAGTTGCTGAGTCATAAGGTGGTTCTATTTTTAACATCCTGAGGACCACCATACTGTTTTCCAGAGTGTCTGTACCAGCTTGCATTCCCACTAACAGTGTAACATGGTTCCCCTTTCTCCACAACCTCACCAACATTTGTTGTTCCCCGTCTTGTTAATTTGGCCATTTTAACTGGCATAAGGTGGTATCACATTGTGGTTTTGAAAACTCCTCTATCTTCATGAAACAAGATGTTTGCTGTCAGATGTATTCTACATAGGCTTGTTTCTCAGAGTTAAGTATATGGCACTTTCCTTATGCTTTCATACACAGTTTTTAAAACACTTTCATCTTCAAGAAAAAGTTGTTAGTTGAAATTCTGTTTCTTTACAATGTTGTTTCTTAGAGTTAAGTATATGGCACTTTCCTTAAGCTTCAAGACATATTTGAAAACGCTTGTATCTTCATGAATCAAGATGTTAGTTTAAAGTTGCATTCTATCTACACAGACTTGTTTCTCAGAATTAAATATATGGAACTTTTGTTATGCTTTCATGCAGACTTTTGCAAATGCTTCCATCTTCAGGAAAGAAGATGTTAGTTGAAAGACAGTTCTCTATAGTGTTCTTACTTACAGTTAAGTATCTGGCAATGTCCTTATGCATTCACACACACTTTTGAAAATGCTTCTTTCCTCAGGAAAGAAGATGTTATGTGAAAAATGAAATGGATGCACACCTGGAATCTTATAAACTACCAAGACTGAAATAGGAAGAGATAGAAAATCAGAACTGACCAATGACTAGCAAGGAAATTGAAGCAGTAATCAAAAACCTCCCAAAGAACAAAGGTTCAGGGCCAGATGGCTTCCCAGGGGAATTCTACCAAACATTTAAAGAAGTAATAATACCTATTCTACTGAAGCTGTTTCAAAAAATAGAAACAGAAGGAAAACTTCCAAACTCATTCTATGAGGCCAGCATTACCTTGATCCCAAAACCAAAGACCCCATCAAAAAGGAGAATTACAGACCAATATCCCTGATGAATATAGATGCCAAAACACATGCAATGCAATCCCTATCAAACTAACAGGGAAATTTTTCAGAGCTGGAAGAAAG
Source organism: Mirounga leonina (assembly GCF_011800145.1). Taxonomy (NCBI): domain Eukaryota; kingdom Metazoa; phylum Chordata; class Mammalia; order Carnivora; family Phocidae; genus Mirounga; species Mirounga leonina. The sequence continues at coordinate 10,744 of NW_023270454.1, read as the reverse complement.
AGTTCTAAAATTTGTATGGAATCAGAAAATACCCTGAATCAGGAGGGGAATGCTGAAAATGAGAACCAAAGCTGGGGGCATCACAGTGCCTGATTTCAAGCTATGTGACAAAGCTGTGATCATCAAGACAGTATGGTACTGGCACAAAAACAGACACAGCAATCAATGGAACAGAATAGAGTCTCCAGAAATGTAACCTCAACTCTATGGTCAACCAATCTTCAAGAAAGAAGGAAAGAATATTCAATGGAAAAAAAACAGTCTCTTCAATAAATGGTGCTGGGAAAACTGGACAGCCACAAGCAGAAGAATGAAACTGGACCATTCTCTTACACCATACACAAAGTTAAACTCAGAATGGACGAAAGACCTCAATGTGAGACAGGTATCCATCAAAATCCTAGAGGAGAACACAGGCAACAACCTGTTTGACCTTGGACACAGCAACTTCTTGCAAGACAGATCTCTAATGGCAAGGGAAACAAAAGCGAAAATGAACTTTTGGGACTTCATTAAGATAAAAAGCTTCTGCACTGCAAAAGAGACAGTCAAAAAAAACTAAAAGACAACCTACAGAATGGAAGAAGATATTTGCAAATGGCATTACAGTTAAAGGTCTAGTATCCATGATCTATAAAGAACTTCTCAAACTCAACACCCAAAAAACAAATAATCAAGTCAAAAAATTGGCAGAAAACATTAACAGACACTTCTCCAAAGAAGACATACAAATGGCTAACAGACACATGAAAAGTGTTCATCATCATTAGCCATCAGGGAAATTCAAATCAAAACCACATTGAGATACCACCTTACACCAATTAGAATGGCGAAAATTGACAAGGCAAGAAACAACAAATGTTGGAGAGGTTGTGGAGAAAGGGGCACCATCTTACACTGTTGGTGGGAATGCAAGTTGGTATAGCCACTTTGGAAAACAGTGTGGAGGTGCCTCAAAAAATTAAAAATAGAGCTCCCCTATGATGCAGCAATTGCACTACTGGATATTTACCCCAAAGATACAGATGTAGTGAAAAGAAGGGCCATATGCACCTAATGTTCATAGCAGCAATGTCCATAATAGCCAAACTGTGGAAGGAGCCGAGATGCCCTTCAACAGATGAATGGATAAAGAAGATGTGGTCCATCATACCCAACTTTTGCATCAACATGGATGGGACTGGAGGAGATTACGCTAAGTGAAATAAGCCAAGCAGAGAAAGTCAACTATCATATGGTTTCACTTATTTGTGGAACATAAGGAATAGCATGGAGGACATTAGGAGAAGGAAGGGAAAAATGAAGGGGGTGGGAATCAGAGGCGGACATGAACCATGAGACTCTATGGACTTTGAGAAACAAACTGAGGGTTTTAGTGTGAGGGGGGTGGGGGGATGGCTTAGCCCAGTGATGGATATTAAGGAGGGCACATATTGCATGGAACACTGGGTGTTACATACAAACAATGAATCACTACATCAAAAATGATGTACTGTATGGTGACTAACATAACATGATTTAAAAAAAAAAGAAAGTACCATAAAGTTAACTCTAAGAAAGAACACTGTATAGAAATGACTTTCAACAAATATCTTTCATTAAGGTAGAAGCATTTTCAAATATAAATGGGTAACTGTATGGAAAATGCCATGTACTTAACTGTAGGAAAGAATACTCCCTAGAACTCTCTTTCATAAAATATCTTCTTTCATGAAGATTGAAGCGATTTCAAATGTACGTGTGGAAGCCTAGGGGAAGTGCCATGTACTTAACTTGAAGAACACTGTATAGAAAGCATTTTCAACTAACATCTTTCAGGAAGATAGAAGCATATATAAATGGATGTTTGATAATATAAGGTCGGTGCCATATACTTAACACTGAGAAACATGACATGTATGAAGCCTCTTTCATCTATCTTCTTTGTTCATGAAGATAGAAACCTTTTCAAGTGTATATGGTGAAGCTTATGGAATATGCCATATACTTAACTCCATGTAAGAACAATGTCTAGAACTCTGGTTAAAATACCATCTAATTTCATGAAGATAGAAATATGTCTGAGCATAAGGAAAATGCCATGTAAATATCTCAGAGAAAGAAATCTGTGGAGAATGCAACTCTTTTTTTTTAATTTAAAGTCAATTAGCCAACATAGAGTACATCATTAGTTTTTTATATAATGTTCAGTGAATCATTAGTTGTGTATAACACCCAGTGCTCATCATATCACATGCTCTTTTTAATGCCCATTACCAAGTTACTCCAACCCCCCACCCATCTCGCTATCTGCAACCATCCATTTGTTTCTCAGAGTCGAGAGTCTTTCATAGTTTGTCTCCCTCTCTGATTTCTTCCCATTCAGTTTTCCCTCTCCCCTTTTGTCCTCTGCATTATTCCTTATGTTCCACATACGAATGAAACCATATGATAATTGTCTTTCTCTGCTTGACATATTTCACTTAGCATAATACCCTCCAGTTCCATCCAAGTCAATGTAAATGGTAGGGATTCATCCTTTCTGATGGCTGAGTAATATTCCATTGTATATATGAACCATGTCTTCTTTATCCATTCATCTATTGAAGGACATCTTGGCTCTTTCCAGTTTGGCTATTGTGGACATTGTTTTCCAAAGTGGCTGTACCAACTTGCATTCCCACCAATAGTGTAAGAGTTTGCCCCTTTCTCCACAGCCTCTCCAACATTTGTTGTGTCTTGCCATGTCAATTTTTGTCATTCTAACTGGTGTAAGGTGGTATCTCAATGTGGTTTGGATTTGAATTTCCCTGATGGCTGATGATGAACATTTTTTCATGTGTCTGTTAGCCATTTGTATGTCTTCTTTGGAGAAGTGTCTGTTCATGTCTTCTGCCCACTTTTTGACTTGATTATTTGTTTTTTTGGGTGTTGAGTTTGAGAAGTTCTTTATAGTTCTTGGATATCTGCCCTTTGACTCTAGTGTCACATCCAAAAATCTCCTTTTCCTTGGGTTGGCTCTTTTTTTGTTGACTGTGTCCTTTGCTGTGCAGAAGTTTTTATCTTGATTAAATCCCAAAAGTTCATTTTTGCTTTTGTTTCCCTTGCCTTTTGAGATGTGTCTTGAAAGAAGTTGCTGTGGCTGATGTCGAAGAGGTTACCGCCTATGTTCTCCTCTAAGATTTTGACGGATTCTTGTTTCACATTGAAGTCTTTAATCCATTTTGAGTTTAACTTGGCATATGGTGTAAGAGAATGCTCGAGTTTCATTCTTCTGCTTGTGGCTGTCCAATTTTCCCAGCACCATTTATTGAAGAGACCGTCTTTTTTTCCATTGCATATTTTTTCCTGCTTTGTCGAAGATTATTTGACCATAGAGTTGAGGGTCCATATCTGGGCTCTCTATTCTGTTTCATTGGTCTATGCGTCTGCTTTTGTGCCAGTACCATGCTGTCTTGGTGATCACTGCTTTGTAATATAGCTCAAAATCAGGCAACGTGATGCCCCCAGCATTTTTTTCAATATGTCCTTGGTGATTCAGGGTCTTTTCTGATTCCATACAAATTTTAGGATTGTTTGTTCCAGAACTTTGAAAAATGCCATTGGTATTTTGATCAGGATGGCCTTGAAGGTGTAGATTGCTCTGGGCAGCATAGACATTTTAACAATGTTTATTCTTCTGATCCATGAGCATGGAATATTTTTCCATCTTTTTGTGTCTTCAATTTCTTTCATGAGTGTTCTGTAGTTCCTAGCCTATAGATCTTTACCTCTTTGGTTAGGTTTATTCCAAGGTATCTTATGGTTTTTGATGCTATTGTAAGTGGAATCACTTCTCTAATTTCTCTTTCTGCATTAACATTGTTAGTGTATAAGAAAACAACTGATTTCTGTGCATTGATTTTTTTATCCTGTCATTACTGAATTGCTGTATGAGTTCTAGTAATTTTGGGGTAGAGTTTTTTGGGTTTTCCACATAAAGTATCATGTCATCTGCAAAGAGAGAGAGATTGACTTCTTCTTTGCCAATTTGAACACCTTTTATTTCTTTTTGTGGTCTGATTGCTGTTGCTAGGACTTCTAGTACTATGATGAACAATAGTGGTGAGAGTAGGCATCCTTGTCGGGTTCCTGATCTTAAGGAAAAGGCTCTAGCTTTTCCCATTTGAGAGTGATATTCGCTGTAGGTTTTTCAAATATGACTTTTATGAAATTGAGGAACGTTCCCTCTATCCCTATACTCTGAAGAGTTGAAATCACAAAAGGATGCTGTATTTTAACAAATGCTTTTTCTGCATCAATTGTGAGGACCATATTCTTCTCTCTCAACTTATTAATGTATTCTATCACATTGATTGATTTGCTAATGTTGAATCACCCTTGCATTCCAGGGATAAATCCCACTTGGTCATGGTGGATGATCCCTTTAGTGTACTTTTGGATCTTATTAGGTAGGATTTTTGAGAATTTTGGAATCCATATTCATCAGGAATATTGGTCTGAAATTCTTCTTTTTGATGGGGTCTTTGCCTGGTTTGGGGATTAAGGTAATGCTGGCCTCACAGAATGAGTCTGGAGGCTTTCCTTCTGTTTCTATTTTTTGAAACAGCTTCAGGAGAATAGGTATTATTTCTTCTTTGTTGGTAGCATTCCCCAAGGAATCCAGCAGATCCTGGACTCTTGTTTTTTGGGAGGTTTTTGATCACTGCTTCAATATCATTACTGGTTTTTGACCTATTCAGGCTGTCAATTTCTTCCTGTTTCAGTCTTGGCAGTTTATAGTTTTCCCAGAAGGCCTCATTTCATCCAGGTTGCTCATTTTATTGGCATATAGTTGTTGATAATAATTTCTAATAATTGTTTCTATTTCCTTGGTGTTAGTCGTGATCTCTCCCCTTTCATTCATAATTTTATTAATGTGGGTCCTTTCTCTTTTCTTTTGGATAAGTCTGGCCAGTGGTTTATCAATCTTATGAATTCTTTCAAAGAACCAGCTTCTAGTTTTGTTGATCTGATCTACTGTGTTTCTGGTTTCTAGTTCATTGATCTCTGCTCTAATCTTAATTATTTCTCTTCTAATGTGTAGCTTAGCCATGCTTTGTTGTTTTTTCTCCAGTTCTTTAAGGTGTAGAGTTAGTTGGTGAATTCGGGATTTTTCTTTTTTTTTTTTTTTGAGACTTGGATGGCTATGTATTTCCCCCTTAAGACCTCCTTTGCAGTATCCCATAGGTTTTGGACTGATGTATTTTCATTCTCACTGGTTTCCATGAATTGTTTAAGTTCTTTGATTTCCTGGTTGACCCAAACATTCTTGAGCAGAGTGGTCTTTAGCTTCCAAGTGTTTGAATTTCTTCCAAACTTTTTCTTGTGATTGAGTTCCAGTTTTAAAGCATCATGGTCTGAGAATATGCAAGGAATAATCTCAATCTTTTGGTATCAGTTGAGACCTGATTTATGACCCAGTATGCAGTCTATTCTAGAGAAAGTTCCAAGTGTGCTCAAGAAGAATGAGTATTCTGTTGGTTTAAGGTGGAATGTTCTGTATATATCTATGAGGTCCATCTGGCCCAGTGTGCCATTCAAAGCTTTTGCTTCTTTGTTGATTTTCTGCTTAGATGATCTGTCTATTGCTGAGAGTGGAGTATTGAGGGCTCCTACAATTAACGTTTTGTTATCAATATGACTCTTTATATTGGTTAACAGATGGCTTATGTTGGGGCCATAGATATTTACAAATGTTAGATCCTCTTGTTGGATATATCCTTTAAGAATGATATAGTGTCCTTCTATGTCTCTAACTACAGACTTTAGTTTAAAATCTAATTTGTCTGATATAAGAATTGCTACCCCAGCTTTCTTTTGATGTCCATTGGCATTGAAGATGAATCTCCATCCCTTCACCTTCAGTCTGGGTGTATATTTAGGTTCAAAATGAGTCTCTTGTAGACAGCATATGGATGGGTCCTGTCTTTTTATTCAATCTGCAACCCTGTGTCATTTTATGGGAGCACTTAGGCCATTGATGTTGAGAGTGATTATGGAAAGATATGATTTTTATTGTCATCTTGTTGCCTGTGATGTCCTTGTTTCTATAGATTGTCTCTGTAAGTTTCTGTTCTATATCACTCTTGGGGTCTGTCTCCCTTTAGAGAATCCCCTTAATATTTCTTGCAGGGCCGGCTTAGTGGCCACATATTCTTTCAGTTTCTGCCAGTCCTGGAAGCTCTGTATCTCTCCATCCATTCTAAATGACAGCCTTGCTGGATAAAGTATTCTTGGCTGCATGTTCTTCTCATTTAGTACCCTGAATATGTCTTGTCAGCCCTTTCTGGCTTGCCAGGTCTCTGTGGATAGGTCTGACGTTATTCTGATGTTCCTCCCACTGTACATAAAGAATCTCTTCCCCCTAACTGCCCTTAAGATGGTTTCCTTGGAGGGGCACCTGGGTAGCTCAGTCATTAAGCATCTGCCTTCGGCTCAGGTCATGATGCCAGGATCCTGGGATCGAGCCCCGCATTGGGCTCCCTGCTCTGCGGGAAGCCTGCTTCTCCCTCTCCCACTTCCCCTGCTTGTGTTCACTCTCTCGCTGTGTCTCTCTCTGTCAAATAAATAAATAAAATCTTAAAAAAAAAAAAGATGGTTTCCTTGGTTCTAAGATTTGTGAGTTTTACTATTATATGCCGGGGCGTTGGCCTGTTTTCCTTGATCTTGGGAGGGGTCCTCTGTACCTCTAGGACATGAATGCTTGTTTCATTCTACAGATTAGGGAAGTTCCCAGCTATGATTTGCTCAAATATATCTTCTAGTCCTCTCTCTCTCCACCCTCTCAGAGATCCCAATAATTCTGACATTGGAATGTTTCATGGCATCACTTATTTCTCTAATTCTGTTTTCATGGATTTTAAGCTCTTTGTTCCAGACCTCCCCCTTTTCCTTCTTTTCTATCAGTTTGTCTTCTAGATCACTAATTTGTTCTTCTGCCTCGTTTACCCTAGCTGTTAGAGAATCTATTTTACACTGCATCTCATTTATAGCATTTTTAAGTTTGGCCTGATTAGCTCTCATTTCTGCCCTTAAAGAATCTATGTTGCCATTAATGTTTTTCTCCAGTCTAGCTATTGTCTTCATAACTGTTACCCTGAAATCTATTTCTGACGTGTTGCTTATATCGATATCCATTAGGTCTGCAGGAGAGGCCATGTCTCTGCGTCTTTTCTTTGTTGGAAGTTCCTCCTCCTGGTCATTCTGTTGAGTTGTGGTTGTGGGGATGTGCAGTCGAAAATATCAACCACAATCCAGGCAAGGTCCACCCTGGGAAAGTTCTGGGCAATTGGAAGCCATCACCAAAAAAAAAAAAAAAACCCAGCCAAAATAAAACCCAAGAATAAGATTTATAAAGTACAAAAATAAATCAAACAAATCCCACAACCCCTCCCCCAAAAAAATCAACAGAAAAGGGGGGTGCAGGGAAGGTGGCTATAATCCCTCTATGTGGGCGAGGTAGTGTTTCAGCTTATCCTAGGTATATTTTGTGCTCTTTGTTAGAGAACAGTACTTCCCAGAGATACAGGGAAATTAAAACTGGTATATATATAAAGGTAGTACTGAGTAGGGAAGAAAGACTACATTGAAGCTTATATCTATATATATATAAAGAAAAAGAAAAAAGTATATGTGTAAAAAGTTCAAGGTAAAAAGTTACTATGGAATGTGTTGTATTAAACATCGGGTTGAAATGATTAGTAGGTAAAAGAAAAACAGAAGAAGCATGAGAGAGAATTAAAAAGAGAGAGAGAGAGAGAAAAGTTGTATCTAAGAAATACATAGTCTGTGAGGCAACACCAGGAGCTTAATATACCAATTTTCCCCTGGTGTTGGGGTTTTACAGTGGAGACCCTGGGGTTGTTGTCCTCTTGTTCTTCCAGCTTGTCTTCTGGGGGAGGGGCCTGCTGCATTGTTTTTCAGTCAATCCTGCTCGGCCAGAGTTGCCCTGCCCCCTATCAAGGGACTGGGCTCTTTGGAAACCTGTTTTTGGGCTTTTGTTCTCTGGCTGCTTTTCACTCCTTTTCAGAGGGTTAGAGCAAAGGAAAACCCCTGCACCCAGACCTCTGTCCCAAAGGAGAGAAGCCACAGTCTGCTCCTCTCTGAACTCTCCAGAACACACAGTCTCCCACTCTGTAAGCGCGGTGGCGGTGGCCGCCCCTGTCTGTGCCAGGTCCTCTCCAGTGTGGGTGCAGGTGCAGGCAGCAGTCGGCAGTCCCAGCGTTTGCCCCTTAAGCCCCTGTGTTCTGTTTGAGTGCTGTTATCAGTCCCTTCCCATCAGCCAGCCATCACTGGTCCCCAGGGGCAGAATGCTTTCACAAACGCTAGCTTCTGGCAGTCCCCTCCCCCTTCTGTTTATCCTTGGACATCTGTCCAAGCAATCCCATCTCCATCTTTCATACCTCTGGACTGATGATCCTCTGCCCCCAAAGAGATCCAAATGTATAATCTTACATCCTAGGCTGATTTCGTGGGTGTTCAGAGGGGCTTGGTAGATATCTAGCTAAATTCAGGGAACAGGTTGAAACAGAGTCCCCCACTCCTCTGCCATCTTGCCTCCTCCCATTGATAAAGAGTTTAAGTGAAGTTTTCCTGTGGTCTGCCATGACATGGCTCAGAGTGGTGGAGAGTAGGATTTCCTGTCTCCAAAAAAGCAGGAAGGATGAAATGCAGCTCTACAAGAAGCAATGGAATCCCAGGGAGGGATTTTCCAGTCTCTGTCTCTGACCTCTAAAGTGGAACTGCTTCCATTAATCTGGAGTTATGCTTTGAGGCCAGGTAACCCTGCACTCTCCCTGTGCCTCCTTCCATCTTAACTATGGCACTTTCCTTATGCTTCTACACATGCATTAGGAATGGTTCTATCTTCATGAAAGAATATGTTACTTGAAAGATGCTTTCAACACAGACTTTTATTCCCAAAGTTAAGTACATGGCACTTTCCTTAGGCTATCGCACATACAGATGAAAACACTTCTATCCTCATGAAAAATAATGTTAGTCAAAAGGTTTTTCATATACTGTACTCTCTTAGGGTAAATTATATGGCACTTTCCCTGTGTGTTCACACATACATTTGAAAAAGCTTCTATCTCTGTGAAAGATGTTAAAAGATGTCTTCTATATGGTATTCTTTCTTAAACTTAAGTATATGCCACGTTCCTTATGCTTCCACATGAACATTGCAAAAGGCTTCAATTTTCATGAATGAAGATGTAGTTGAAAGAAGGTCTGTCTACAGTTTTCTTTCTTAGAGTTATGTATATGGCACTTTCCTTATGATTTCACACATACATTTGTAAATGCTTCTACCTTCATGAAAGAAGATGTTAGTTGAAAGACGGTTTCTAGACCATGTCCTTTCTTAGAGTTAACTATGTGGTCCTTTCCTTATGCTTCCACAGATGCTCCTAATGTTCCTAAGGTTTAGGGTCTTCACTAGAATCATGGTCTCCAGCAATATAGCTGGGGGTTGTAACTCTCATGGTTTACTCCTTTGTTCTTACCTGATTAGCCTGGTGTTGCCCAAGTGTCCAAAATCCTTTGTAGCCTCAGAACTGGTGTTTGATTTTGGTCGAGGCCACTTCCAGGGCTAGTGTTTGAGTTATAGTAAAAAAGAGGTTGGGGCCAATTTGATGGCAATGCAGAGTATTATCCTGAGGGCTGAGTGGAGGGCTTAGCCTTATGGTGAGGCTTGGTCTTCAGGATTGGCCTCAGGGGTATGCTCACACTGTTGCTGAGTTTTCAGGTTTTTGGCTCCAATCCTGTTGTCTAGCAACAACCTGGGGGTTGCAAGTGGCACAGTTTCCTTCTGTGTCCCTAACTGATTAGTCTGGTGTCCATAGGTGAGCCAAACCCATTGTGACCTGAGGACTAGGGTTCGGGCACAGTTAGTTCCACAGCCAGGGCTATAGGGTTGGGGTTACATATGGTCCAGGAGATAGTTAGGAGTCGATCCGAGGGCAGTGTGGAGACCAGCCCTAAGGTCTGGTTGAGGGCGAGCTTTGGGGTGAGGATCGGGGTTAGTTTTCATCCCAGGTGCTGAGCCCATTGTAGAGCCAAGGGTCAGATTTTCACCAGAATCATGCTACTAGCTCCACCGTTATAGTTGTCCCTGCAGGCTTCTTCTGCATTTTTGGAGGACTTGTCCGGCACCATTCTTACATCCTATCTCCTTTCCTTCCTCAGACATTTAATGGGAAAAAACCTTCTACCACAGCCTCCTTTCTCACAGTTACGTGTATAGCCATTTCCGTATGCATGTACACGTACTTTTGAAAAATGCTTTTATCTCCTGGAAAGAAGATGCAGGTTGAAAGATGGTTTCTCTACAGTGTTGTTTTTTTAAGACTTTATTTATTTATTTGACACTGTTGTTTTTTAGAGCTAAGTGGATGGCACATAGGCTTTCACCCACACATGGATCAGCATTACTATCTTAATGAAATAAGAGGTGAGTCAAGGAGCCATCTGTAAGGGTCTATTTCCTCCTCGGAGTTATATATGGGACTCAAACCCATTGCTCTCAGACACACACTGGAAAAGCTCCACAACTAAGAACAGCAATGTTAGTTGAAGCATGGATTCTCTATAGTATTATTTCTTAGAGCTAGGTGGGTGGCATTTAGGCATCCATGCACATTCAAGGAACAGCAATGCTAGCTTCATGAACCAAGAGGTGAGTTGAAGAGTGCCATCTACACAGGCCTGTTTCTCACTCCAC
>NW_023270453.1:36585344-36626112 GCF_011800145.1 Mirounga leonina | reverse complement strand
GGAAGTAATTCATGTCATTCAAATCAGAATAGATGTCTTTGGAAGCTTGCTGTGTGCCAGGCTCTGTGCATAGCACAGTGAATAGAAGGGACAAAACTCTCTGCCCTCATACAGCTGATATTCCAAGAGGGGGGACCAATAATTAAACAAGAGAAATCTGTAGCATGTCAGTGGTAAGGGGGCTATAGGAAAAACCCAAAGCAGGGAAAGGGGAGGCGCATATGCTATTTAATAGCATAGTCAGAAAAAGCATCCCCCAAAGGCACTGACCTATTCCTGTTTCCGTTCTTAGAACCTGCCTGGTTACATCAAGGGAAGAGTATCAGTTGGGTGCTCATCTGACACTTAAACCTCTCTGTTATTGCTCATTCCCTTTGCAACAGAAAGAAGTCTTTTTAGGGCCTTCTGCTGTGATGGGAGCTAAGATTTAATAGCACTGTTATACTTTGTATAAATAAGATTTAATAGCACTGTTTTACTTTGTATTTATCTGTAAATGGTCATGTTGTGCTTATGGCAAGTGATGCTGGTTTGTTATTTGTGGTCAGGACCTAAAGATTCTTCTAAAAAATAGATGTATTCCAATAAAAATATATGTATATTTAAAGCAAACAGCAAGTAAATTATAATAATACAGATGCTGGGAAACACAGGAAAACATACACGAAGGTGGTTTCTAGGTAAGGCCAAAAAAGCAAATTTGGAAAGGGGCATTGATGGAGATTGGAGCATCATGGAGATTTGGGTCCACATCTTGGCTTTGCTATTTCTTAGTCTGGAGACACAATTCATCTCATCTCTCCAAATATTCATGTTCTCATATGTGAAATGGGCATAAATAATACCTACTGTGCAGGGATTTGTAAACTTTTTTTTCCTGAGTAAAAACATTGAGCATGTATGTCATGGGACACTTGGAAAGTTTTGGAAAAGAAGCAGGAAGAAATGCTGAGTGTGCCTGTGTTCTTCTGTCTGGGCATGTGTGGGAGCTGGGTTGGGGAGCACCAGTCCAAGAGGGGTGGCGAACATCCCAGGATGTGTAAGGAAGAGCCGGCTGAGGAGACAGCAAGGGGCTGGAGGGGACACTTGGATGCCCTGCTCAGGTTGCGTGCATGGGGCTTTCAGGGGGTGGGTCCCCTGAGCCTCAGAGCTTTTATTGTGCCAAGTGGAGTCTGCACTTTTACAAGCCGATCTGAATTGTTTGCACAAAGCAGGGAGTTCCCTTCCCAGTTCTTCGTCTGTGCAGTCAGCATTCCGCCCCTCTCCTAAATCAATTTTGAGCAAATCTTATGTAAAATAGCGGAGAAAATGCCCAATTTGCCTGCCCTTGTACCCTGATCCAGCCCAGCACACACACGAGTCTCTTCATGTGCAATTTTGAGTTTCGGTACAATTGTGTATGTCTATAGATGGGCGCCGCGCATGCACATGCACGCACACGCGCACACACACACACTCACTCCCTTTTGGTCACGGCCCCTCAGGACTTAGAAGTGTCCACTGTTATCATCAGAACCAGGCACATAGGAGATAGCCAACAAATGGTAGCTAATGATCCTGAATGTCATTTCCCGGGAAATCAGAGGTGCTGACTTTATAGCATAGTTTCAACCCTGTGCTGATGACATTTTTATTTCAGCGTTATATATATGCATTAAGGTATGTAGCATCTACTATGTGTCATATACTGTAGTACGCTCTTGGAAAAGTTAACTCATTTAATCTTCCCAGCTATCTTATGATATGGGTTACAAATAGTATTTCCTGTATATAGATGGGGAAACGGGGGCACAGAGAGATTAAGTTGCTCAAGGACACATAGCTAATAGGTGGTGGAGTGAGATTTGAACCCAGGCAGTTTGGCTCCAGAATAGCTGCTTAACCAACCATGTTATATGACTTAACCCTCCCAGATGTCCACGCACTAAGGACTCAACCATCCATGTGGTGGAGAATGGGGAGTCCCCTCAGGGCCGATTTTCTGTTCAGATGTTCCGTTTTGCCGGGAACTACGACCTGGTCTACCTGCACTGTGAAGTGTATCTGTGCGACACCTTTACTGAAAAATGCAAACCTGTGAGTTGCCTCTCCTCCCTCAGGCTGCCTGCCATGATTTCCCCCTTGCCCGTCTCCCATAACCAGACATTTGGCCACAACATCTAAAAGAAAACAAACATTTCTGCTGTGTTTCTCTTTTAGTCCAGGAATAGAATGAGCAGTAAGATGGGGTGGGCAGAGCACGGGAGGAGACCTAAGCTGTTAGGAAATCAGGCGGAATCGGTGCAGTGTGACAGGCTGGTAAATGCTCTGGCTTATCTGCAGGCTTGTGTTCTGGTAATAGAAGCTGACATTTTAAAGCACCAGGTGCACCTTATCTGTGTTAACTTTTTAATTCTTTGCAGTAACTAAAGGGGAGGCATTTTTATTAGCTCCCTTTTCTATACGGGGAGAGCAGCTCAGAGAACTTAAGTGACTTTCCTAAAAGATCATAAACCTAACAGAAGGTAGAGGTGGGGCATGAGCCTAAGTATACAGATCTCCTGACAACTCCTGCCTCGACCATCCTCAAGCCCCAACCTGAGGCAGGAGGAGGCCCCTGTGAGGAGTGCAGCCCACTCCCCATGGCAGTCTCCCTCATGGAAGGCTTTCTTTGTTGCCCTCTTCCTGCAGACCTGCACCGGGACCAGATTCCGAGGTGGGGGCAGCATAGATCAAACCCATGTCCTGAACCTGGGTCCCATCACACGGAAAAGTAAGAGAGCCACTCCCTCCTCCATGTTTCTGGTAGGGAATATTCTCTGGAGATGATAAGGGATGACAGAACCTGGCACGTGGAACTTACTGGGTTCTGAAGAACCTGAACAAGTGGATTCTGTGGGGCAAGGTGGACTATAAGCTGCCTTCCAAAATTTTACCAGTTCCTAGTCATTTATTCATTCCATTGCGCAAATTTGTTTTTGTACCTCCTGTGTGCTAGGCCCTGTGCTAGTGTTTGGGGATCTTGTGGTGAGCAAAAGCAGAGACAGACCCGGTTCACATGTAGCTTATAGACCAGTGGAGCAGTCATTATTCAGACTGAGGAGAGATTAACCAAGAGGTGTCAGGGAAAGGGGGTGAGGGGAAGAGAATCCCAGGCAGAGGGTACAGCATGGGCAAAGGGCCTGTGGTGGTGGGGCTAAGGGGGTGGGTAGCCCAGCCTGCTAGAAGAACTGAGAAAAGGCCAGGCAGGCTGGAAAGGGGAGGAGATTGGTATGGGATGAGCTGATGCAGGTGGGCCCAGTCCATGTGGGGACATAGAGTTGTTGCTAAGGTTTGGGGTCTTTCTCCTGAAAGTAGCAGGGAACTCCTGAAGGGTCCAAAGCAGGGAAGTGACATGATCGGATCCGGGTTTCAAAAAGACCACTCTAGCTGCAAAGAGAAGAGCAAACTGAAGGGATATCTCTCCGGCTTCTTGCCATCTGCATGCCCTCTCCTTGCACTGATCCTTCTCTTTCCCTTTACAGGTGTCCAAGCAGTAGTCTCGAGGGCTGCTTCCAGCAGCCTGGGTAAGTTCAGGTCCTCTTTCCAGGGAGACCTCCACTAGAACCTTTCTCTGGGGCTTTTATATGTGGGCCCAGAATGTGCTGGAGTGCCTGGCCTGCTTGGCCTGAGCTCTGAAGAGGTGACTGCATCTGTAGAAACGCCTGGTTCTGGGGCTGTCCATAGGCACATACACCTGTGCAGTCCCACAGTAGTGCATATGTGCACACAGACACAGGCGTGCCCAGACGCAGAATGTATATCATCCAGACATGTTTGCACACATACACACACCAGGTCACATGCATATGCTCATATTTGCACACACAGATGCACAGATAGCTGGAGTTGCATGCATGCATATTTGCAGGGACAGACATACACATACTCATACAAACTTATACCCAGTAGACATGCACACGCTAGGTCTGTACCTTGAGCACTTCCTGAAGCTTTGTGATTCATCTCTAACACCTTTTTTAGGATTCACTCAACAGGTGACAAATACATGTTGAGTGCTACTACATGCCAAGGACCAGGCTTAGTTCCGGGATGAACATCACAGACAAACAAGAAACCCTGTTTCTCTGCCTCTCTGACCACAAAGGCTAGGGACAGGTGGCATTTTATGGCCTTTGATTTTCACAGACACTGACTTGTCTGAAAATCTGGATGAAAAGTGAATTCATGTAACTGTTGCCCTTCTTGGCTCCTGGCATCTAGATCTGAAGGAGTTGTTATACCAACCTAGTGTTTTACCTGAGCTAGGCCAACTCTGTACCAACTCTGTAGTGAGCTTGGAGCTGAAGATTCAAGATGTTCCTAAGAGGCTTGTCCTCTGTGAATATCCCAAGGTCACCAAGGATGGTTGAGTAGGTTGGGCACTGTACATGAATGTCCTTTTGAGGGGCTACCAATCCTAGTGCCAGAAGAAAGGCTGTCTTCTTCAATCTGGTCCACCTAGGAGGGCACCTTTTTCCTATTTTTCCACCCCGAGTGGCACCTTGTTCTAATTGGTTTTCAGGGCAGATAAAGAGAAAGTTTCCCTTTTCTAACTGATCAGCCCAGATAGGGTGTCCTTTCCTAATTGGTCAGTCTAAAGGTGGCATCTTATGTTAGTTTTGCACACAGGCACATCAGTGCTAGCAGCAGCCCTATAATTGCTTTCTTTGCAGGGTTCCTGAAGGTCTGGCTGCCTCTGCTTCTGTGGGCCACATTGACCCTGATGTCTCAGTGACTGGCAGCTGGAAACCCTGTGCTCTGTGGCTTCATTTCCTGCTGGCTGGGAATGATGCAGCTTAGTGCTCCAGCCACAGAAAAGGGAGCTCATACTTCAGTCAACCTGCTCCTCTTTCCCCCGCTTTAATCCTCACTGTCGCAAAATATCCTGTATCTTTAAATTCTGCCTTCTCTCAAAATGGGACTTGTGACGTGTCTGCACATAAGGTCCCATGTCTCCTTAAAGAATGTGGCAAAATAATAATTTTAAAAGCTCAGTCTTTGAAGTCATTCATTCATTCAGCAAGTATTTATCGAGCACCTACTATATACAGGAACTGGTCAGAGTGCTGAGGATCCTGTGGTGAGAAAAACCAGACTGCATCCCTGCACTCATGGAGTTCACACCCTGGTTGGAGAAACTGGCTTCAACTGGTTCTGCTGTGTAGTCAGATAAAATACATGATGTCTCTGAGCGTCCTCCATCCAAGTCTTTCATTCATCCATCCATCCATCCATTTATTCAAGAAATATTTGCCGAGCATCCTATGCGCCAGCCCTGTGCTAGCTGCTGGGGATATAGCAAGGGATGAGCCCCACACAGCCCCTCCCCTCCTGGAGCTTACAGTCTGGCAGGAAAGGGAGAACTTGAGTAGTGATTACAATGTGGCAGGCGTGGGGGAAATGGCAGACGTGGAAGGTGTAACTGGGGGCTGCTGCTGTTGTATAATGGGGATAATAATGATGCTTTCACAGGGTCCATTCAGCTTTGCAGAGACATTTATGTGAGCACCCAGTATGTGCCAGGTACCGTGACAGGTGCTGGGGAGACACTAGTGAATAAGACAGACACAGTCCCTGTCTTCAGAAGTCTCACAGTCTTTAGAGGTGATGTACTGACCCGTCCTAGGGACCTCCTCCCTCCACTGCACTTGTCCTTCTCCATCCAGAAGATGGAGGCCTGTGTATAGAGCCACAGCAGCAGTGGAGAGCAGACCCACTACCCACATTGGGCAGGGCCGCTTCATGAGGGGGCCTCCAGGAGGCTCACTGAAGGCACAGTCAGAAACCAAGAGGCTGCTGGGCCCAAGAGCCCCAGATATTCCAAGGGACTTCTTTGTCAAGGCCAGCGGAAGCCGATGCTGATGGGAAATGTCTGCCCTGACACCAGCTGCTTCCCAGGACTCCAGCTGCGGCTTTCCAGGACAGACCAAGGCCCTATTGCGTTAGTAGAGTCTTCTGACCTCAGGGAAAACCACACGTGTGTATCAGCAAACAGGGGCTATGGGGACGTGTATCTGGAGTTAAAGGACCTCACAGGCGGACACGCAGACATGCACCGAATCCCCATACCTGCTGCCTTTACAGAAGAGCTTTATGTAGGAGGACTTTGGTGCTGAGCCCCGCCCTGTCTATGGTCAATCCGTGGTCAGTGGAGCCTGGCTGGATTGTGTGCAGATTCACTTTGACCCAGGTACAATAGAACATGAAGAAAAATAAAAACAAGGGCCAAAGGCAAGAGCCAGGGAAAAGAAAACATCAGAATTAATCCCTTTGTCCGTCTGTTACTTTTCTTTTCTTTTCCTTTCTTTCCTTTTTCTTTACTTTCTTGTTTTTTTTATCCTTTAGGTATTCAGCTCAATATTCAAGAGATATTTTAAACATAAATTCAATGCCAGGCACTTTTATAGGCACTACGGAAAAAGCAAGTAATCAAAACAGAGACCTTGATGGTAAAGAGCTCAGGTTTAAAAGGGGGGAATACATTTAAACAATATGTGAAATGTCAGGTGGGGACAAGCACTTTGGGGAAAAAAAACAAGGAAGAGAATAGAGCTATGGGGTGTTATTTTATATAGGATGGTCAGGGAAAGTCTCTCTGATAAGCAGAAGCTGAGAGAAGTAAGAGAACGAACCAGGGGGTTATCTGAGGAAGAACATTACAGGCAAGTGCAAAGGCCCTAAGGCAGGATCTTGTGTCTTCCCAGCAAGGTTTCACTAAGACTTGGACAACCATAAATTTTGAGGCATTACTCACAGGAGAGGCTCTGATGCATGTATGTTATTTTTTTTTCCATTTGTTTACTCAACAAGTACTTACTAGGTGTTGGTTAGAACTGCAGACAAGATCCCTGTCCACAAAGAACTTACAGCCTTCAGAGGGAGACAGATAAATTAGTAGGTAATTGAGTGGGATTGGAATCAGCCCAGAGAGGCACAGGAGCAGAGAAAAGATGCACCAGCAAGCCTGTGGTGTTCAGGAAAGTCTTCCTGGGAGAGGTGGACCTAAATATGTGGTAGGAGGCTGGGCATAGTATGATCTAGGCAGAGAGAATAGCACATGCAAAGGTTGGGAGGTGGGGAAGAGTTCAGAGAGCCACAGATTGGCTGGAGCATAGAATGTGTGGGGGATAAGCTGTAGGTGAGGTAGGAGCTGTGGCCAGGGGTCAGATCCCAGGAAGCATGAAGTGGCGGGAGTGGGGGATAATGCTGAGAGGTGATGTTATGGCATCTGGCTGCAGGAGAGGTAACAGAATCAAAGGGGGACAAAGAATGAAAGCAAGGAGACCCACTAGGCACCTGTTAAAAATCACCCTCATAAGATGACGGTAGCCTGAATTAGGGTTGGTGAAATGGGGCTAAAGAAGGAAAGACAGATTCAAGAAATACTTGAAAACTGAGTGACAAGTTGTGGTAATTACTGGAAATGTGAGACTGAGGGAGAAAGGAAGGAACCAGGTTTCCAGCTTGGGTGACCAGGTGCATAGCGGTGCCATGGATTAAGACAGACGATGTAATGAAAAGGGAGAGATTTGGAGAATGGATGAGTTCAGATTTGAACCTGCTGAGTTAAAAGTGCCTCAAGCATCTCAGCCCAAGGAGAAAAGTCCAGCAGGCAGCTGGGTGGATGGATCCGATGTTCAAGGGAGTGGTCCAGGATGGACATACAGATCTGAAACTCACCAGCCTGTAAAGGTACTAGAAACCAGGAGATAACTTGACACCTTCCAGTGAGAGTTTATGGAGTGATGAGAATAATGGGATCTATTGGGGACATCTGAAGGAAGAGGATAATGACAGAGCAAGAATATCCAAATCAAGAAAACAATAGCACAGGGGAGTCAGGGAGATGCAGAGTGTCTGGAGGAAGTAGCAAAAAAATGTACTGACAAGGGGCCAGAAAAAAATGCCTTAAGACATGGCCTTAGCAAGACAGCTCTAACCACATGGTTCAGACTGGAATGGAGGAGTTGGAAGAGGGAAGGAGGAATTGATTGTTTTGTGGGCCCAGATGAATTTTGGAATCCTGCATTTGTGGTGGTTATAAGTTCCACATTTAGGGGATTTGTCTCCAAATGCACTAGGAGTAGAGAAGGTGGCTTGTAGCACCTTTTCTTTGCCCAGGTTGGGGTTTTGCTTGAAAGTGTTACCAATGCCAGGACCCCTGTGCTCCCTGCCTTCAGTAGCCTTGGCTCCTTAAGGAGTCCCAGAGAAACAGGAACAGGCAATGACCACTTGTTCTGCAAAAGCTTCGACTCCCTTATTAATGCCACAATACCATGCCATGGAAGCCAGGTCCAAGCCTGACATTTCCAAGTCCAAGATCTACGGCTTCCTCTCTGTTCCATACCTTCCAATCTCTAGGGTAGCCCACTATTTTAGGAGGGATTGGAGGAGAGGTGATTCTGACACTTATTTGGTCTGTCCTTTGGTATTATTCCATGATTCAGCATCACCAAACTGGCCCTTCCCATACTCCTCAACACTGAGTATCTGAAGGTGGGTAGAGTCTACAGGCCAAAAATAGGAAAACACCCATCCCCCACTTCCTTATTTATTCCCTTGCTCTAACTAGCCCCAAATGGAGTGGCATCTAGACAGAAGCAGAAGTGTTCTAAGGTGATTAGCTAAGAACACAAGGTACAATTGGAAATCTATTGTGCAAACAGTGCCTGTTTGATTTCTCTCACTTCCCTTTGGGTGTTAAGCTCCCTTTTGATTAGTGTTTGGTTTCTGGTAATAAATATGGCACCAGCTTCACTGGTTTATGGAGGGGGGCATTCTTCCACTCTTTTCTGTGGTAAATCACTTATCTTACCTACGCCCAACAAGACCAATGTATACCTGGGAGATTAACTCCAGTCCTATCTGGGCACCAATCATGGAGAGCCACGTGGGTTGGAAACTGCAATAAAAGTATGGTACACAGCAGGCTTTCCCACGCTGACCAGAGGAGAACAGCTCTGTGTTCTTATCCCAAGGTAAGTCCTATTGCAAGCCCCAGCAGGCTTTTCTTCCAATCTTGGGGGCTCCCCCACCTCCCTTGACCCACTGGATGTGCTAGGGTTGTTTGTTTCTGGAAACTTTCAGAACTTTCAGCCCAGTCAAGTGCTCCAGATGTCATTCTGTGTCCAGCTCAACCATAATTCCCACCACCTGCTGGCTACTCCAGGTCTAAAGATGCCCCCTCACCCTGTCCCTCCTCCAGGAACATAGGCACCTACTTGGGATCTCATCCCTAAGAATTACCAGCCCTGGGTGCTCTTTCCTAACATATTCATGGTATCCCCTCCAGAAACAGATGTCTAGCTTGAGTCTTCCAGAGGCTTTAAGAAGTCATCAAAGATTTGCCCGTTGGAGGGAAGTTTCCCAGAAGGGGGACTGTTAATAATTTGAGTGTTGGCAGGCTCTTCACAGCTCTTTGTTTCTGCCCTCCCCATCCCCATTTACTTATTAATTATTGCTCAGACCTTTATTGAGCACCCCCTGTGTGCCAGACACCATGCTAGGAACAAGCAATGGGGGCACAGTCTGACATGGTCCCACCCTCACAGGAAATCTGTATGCATCTAGGACACTTCAGGAGTCTCTTAGGACAGTGCCCAATACACCAGAACTAAGAAAGCAGCTGTTACTTTTGTCTGTAGATATTCATAGCACTGTAACTTTCCCTCTATCCAGTCTCCCAGAACCTATACCCCTACTTGAGTTGGAACCAACCTGAGGGATTCTAGGATGTCCTGCAGTGCCAGCCAGCTCTAAGCTTACCTTTGGTTTTCTTGCTGTCAATCTCATCCCCTTGGCAAGCCTCCTACCCTCATTACCCCACCTCCTCTCTGCAAGTCACGCCTGCTTTAAAACAATACAGCCCTTCACGAAAGAAGTCTTGGGTCCATTTCTGCAAACATGGGCCTGTGGCCTTAAGCAAGCTATTTAACTTCCAGCATAGTGCCTGCATGTAGAAGGAGCTCAGTCAATATTTCTGGGATTGATATGCTCTGAGTCCCATCTCCCTCTTTATCTGGGGGTGGGAGCAAGAATAGTACTTTCCCTGGCGGGGGGTTCAGAGCCTTAAATGAGCTAATGTATCCGAGGGGGTGAGTACAAGTCATGGTGCTGAACTGATGTGAATTCCCTTCTTAAGCTTATCCCCAGAGGAATGACCTCTGTCACCCTCATTGTATCTGAGTCTCTCCCTTCCCCTAGCTGCATGGAGAGTCTGCACGCTGCTGAATGACCTGCACATCTCAGCTTATGGAAAGGATGGGCTCTTATGTCTTGTGGCTGGCCTTGGCCTCCTGCATTCTGACCCTGGCATCTACAGAACAGCAAGGTATGTGCTCTGCTCACCTGGAATCTCAGATGCCCCGTAATACCTGGGGAGAGGGGGAGCGCAGAGAAGGCAGTTCAGGGTCAGTGAGGGGAACAGGGACATGTCTAAAGCGAAGACTTAGCAGCTAGAAGTCAAGGGGTGCAAGATGAGGGAAACTAGAATACAGCAATAAACTCTCGAAGAGCCAAATTGGAAATCCCCCATGCAAGGACCATGGAGTTGGTTAACGTAACTTCCCATGCCCAGAATATGTGCAGCTCAGAGAGCCCAGATTCATGGGGACATGAATCACCTAGTCACTCTGTGCCTTCGCTTTGGCAAGCACCTTCTCCTTCATCTGAAGGTTTGCTCATATGTACAAAGAAAGGACTAGAGGTACTGATCTCTCCGTGATCATTTCAAAGATCTTTGGACTGGGCATCTTAGATGCTTGTAGGAAGGGTCCTCAGGCTTAACACCAGGCTGAAATTTCTGCCTGTGTCACCTGTGGAGGGGGCTGTGGGGAGGGGAAGGAGGGACTCAGCTCATGGCCTCCCTTGGGAAAACACAGTGTGTGTGCGGGAAATAATCCAAGAACAACAAGTACAGTGACTCCTTTCCTTAAAATAAGTACATATGTAAGCAAGGCTTGAAAATCTCTTTTTCAAAAAAGTCCCTCTAATGTGTATTACAAGAATGTGATCCTGTGTGTGTACTCAGTCCATAATTCAGGCGTCACATTGTTCAATAAATCAGAACTGGAGAAGAGAACCAGCCTGAACTCCTACTAGGCCTCAGGGGCTGTGTTTGGCATTTTACACTTATTATCTCATTTAATCCTCTAGCAATGCTTTAGGGCTTTATTTCTCTAAAACGGGGGATACATCCTGAGAGGAGTACAGTGGTGCATGGCAAACTCTTAAAGAATTTTTTAATGGCTATGTATATTTTTTCATGTGTATCAGAAAAGTGTAACTAAAAGGGGAACCCTCCTACACTGTTGGTGGGAATACAAGCTGGTGCAGCCACTCTGGAGAACAGTATGGAGGTTCCTCAAAAAGTTGAAAATAGAGCTACCCTATGACCCAGCAATTGCACTACTGGGTATTTGCCCCAAACATACAAATGCAGTGATCCAAAGGGATCATGCACCATCAAACATGGAGCCCAATGTTTTTAGCAGCAATGTCCACAATAGCCAAACTATGGAAAGAGTCTAGATGTCCATCAACAGATGAATGGATAAAGAAGATGTATATATATATATGTGTATATATATATATATATATATATATATATACACACACACACACACACACACACAATGGAATATTATGCAGCCATCAAAAAAATGAAATCTTGCCATTTGCAATGATGTGGATGGAACTGCAGGGTATTATGCTAAGCTAAATAAGTCAATCAGAGAAAGACAATTACCATATGATCTCACTGATATGTGGAATTTGAGAAACAAGGCAGAGGATCATAGGGGAAGGGAGGGAAAAATGAAACAGGATGAAACTGGAGAGGGAGACAAACCATAAGAGACTCTTAATCTCAGGAAACAAACTAAGGGTTGCTGGAGTGGAGGGGGGTGGGAGGGATGGGGTGGCTGGGTGATGGACACTGGGGAGGGTATGTGCTATGGTGAGCACTGTGAATTGTTTAAGACTGATGAATCACAGACCTGTACCCCTGAAACAAAAATATATTATATGTTAATTAAAAAAAAAGAAATGTGTAACTAGTATACCATACCTACGGTATCACAGATATTATGCCTTAAGATGAAACAAATTTATAGAGAGTCATTGAAAGAAACATATTAGGAGCGCCTGGGTGGCTCAGTCGTTAAGCGTCTGCCTTCGGCTCGGGTCATGATCCCGGGGTCCTGGGTTCGAGCCCCACATCGGGCTCCCCGCTCGGCGGGAGGCCTGCTTCTCCCTCTCCCACTCCCCCTGCTTGTGTTCTCTCTCTCTCTGTCAAATAAATAAATAAAATCTTTAAAAAAAAAAAAAAGAAAGAAAGAAACATATTAAGTAGATAATTGGACAGGCGGACACAGATGTGGCAAACATTGTGACTTGAGGCTTAGGAATGGAGGGAGTTTGGGAACCACTAACTTGCAGGTGTTGTTTTGCAGACGAGTCTCAGGGGAGTCAAATCACCTGTCACGGTCATCCTTGATGACCTAAATCCAGGAGGTGTGGAGCTGGATTTAAACCCAGACTGACCAATACACCCCTTCACTTCTCAGCCTCCTCATAGATCATAGTTCCTGAATCTGTTAAAAACCATGAGATCGGGGTGCCTGGGTGGCTCAGTTAGTTAAGTGTCTGTCTTTGGCTCTGGTCACGATCCCAGGATCCTGAGATAGAGCCCCACATCAGGCTCCCTGCTCAGTGGGGAATCTGCTTCTCCCTCTCCCTCTACCCCTCCCCCCAACTCCTGCGCTCTCACTCTCACTCAAATAAATAAATAAAATCTTAAAAACAAAAAACATGATATCAAGGGCTCCTGGGTGGCTCAGTCGGTTAAGAGGCCAACTCTTGATTTCGGCTAGGGTGGTGGGATCGAGCCCCGCATGGGGCTCTGTGCTCAGCGGGGAGTCTGCTTGGGATTCTCTCCCTTCCCCTCTCCCTCTGTCCCTCTCTTCTCCTCTCTCTCAAAAATAAATAAATAAATCTAAAAAAAAGCCCCATGAGATGAGCAAAATCAGAAATGGTCCTGTTAGAGCAATGGTTCTCCACTGGGGCTGATTTGGGCAATGCTTGGAGATAATTTCCAGGAGGAAGGAACTACAGGAATCTAGTGAGAAGGGCCCAGGAAAGTTGTTAAACATCCACCCACAACACAGAATTATCCAGCCCCAAACATCAGTAGGGCCCAGGTTGAGAAATCTTGTGTTAGATCTATATCTATTAGTAAGGGGGAAATGTCTATGATGTATTAAGTAAAATATGTAAGTGGGAAAAAAAAGTTGTACAGCATTAAACCCATTTTTAAAAATCCCTATATTTTAAACATATGCACAGAAAGAGTCTGAAGACTATACAGCAAATCTATGGTTAAATGACCATAAATTCATGACCTGAGCCGAAGGCAGACGCTTAACAACTGAGCCACCCAGGCGCCCTGCCCTTGGTGTTCTTAATGCCTATAATATATCACACACAAAGTCCTCATTATTATTCTGACCCTAAGGTGATGAAGGCTGACATGTAATGAATGGGTTGTGTGCCTCATTTCTTCATTAGGGTCCTTATGCACCTTTAAAATTCAAAACAGAGTGTGTGGGGGACATCTGGGTGGCTCAGTGGCTTAAGCATCCAATTCTTGATTTCCGCTCAGGTTATGATCCAAAGTCGTGAGATAGAGCCCCACGTTGGGCTCTGCACTAAGTGTGGAGCCTGATTGAGATTCTCTCTCTCTCTCTCTCTCTCTCTCTGCCTGCCCCCTCCCACTCTAAAACAAAACAAAACCAGAGTGTGTGTGTATGTGTGGAGGGGGAGGGTTAAAATCCTGTGGGCTCTGAGGATGCTCAGTAAACCCAAGCGCACTGTTGCTTTCCAGATGACAGAAACTCCACCCACATTCGTTCCTATAACCCCTGCGAGAGTTACACCCGCCTGGATGAACCCTCACGGAGTATGGAGTACACAGGACAGGGCCAGCTGTGTGACAGGGACAAGAATGGCTGGTACCGCTTTGTGGGAGACGGAGGAGTGAGGTTGCCAGAGACCTGTGTCCCAATGTACCGATGCCAGACAGATGCCCCTATGTGGCTGAATGGGACTCACCCCACCCTGGAGGAGGGCATTGTCACCCGCACCGCTTGTGCCCACTGGAGTGGCAACTGCTGTCTCTGGAAGAGCAAGGTGCAGGTGAAGGCCTGCCCGGGCGAGTACCATGTGTACCAGCTGCAGGGCACCCCCAAGTGTAGTCTGAGGTACTGCACAGGTAAGTGGCCAAGAGCCAGGGATGGCTGGGGGGCGGGGCCCCCTGGTGAGGAGCCCAGGCATCAGCGGTGAGTGAGGCAGATCGGGAGACGAAGCGGAACAGCCTGGACTCAGCTCCCGCATGTTACTGCCCAGTGGGGATGTCACCCAAGGTTGCCAGGCCTTCCAACATTTCAAGGAAAGCCAGAAATTCAGAGTTGAGGGCAAAATCTCCTGATATAAATATGTATCTCCATATGTGTAGCATGATATGAAGAACACAAGCTCATTCAGATTTAGATCCCATTTGGGCAGTTTAATTTACCTCTCTGAGCTTTAGTTTTCTGATCTGAAAAAATGGATGATGGCAAAAGTCACAGCCAATGCATAGTGTCCCTGCTCCAATCCAAGTGCTTTACACTATGAACTCATTTAATGCTCTCACCAGCCTCATGAGATACAAGTACTATATAATTACACCTGATGAGAGGTCTGGGGCACAGAGAGGTTAAGCAGCTGTCCCAATGTCACAGAGCAGGAACATGACAGAGCTGGGATTTGAACCCAGATACTCTAGTTCCATGATCTATATACCTAACCATTATGCTACCCAGTTTCATACACTTACCATGAAAACTGAATGAGCTAATTTGTGGAAAGTCCTCAAACAGTGTCTGCCACGTAGTAAGCCTTAGGATGGCAGCCTCTAGGTTCTCACTTCACTGGACTGGGAGTCAGAAAATCTGAGTTTGAGGCTTGACCCTTCCACTATGTATCACACACCCTTGCGCAGGACTTCTGGGCCCTGGTAGAATGACAGAGTTGGCCTTGGTGGCCTCAGATCGCTTTGTTCTGCATTCTAATCCTCTTCCTCTGTGCCTCACCCCGGAGACCCCTACACTGCGAAGAACAAGTGTGAGAACACCTGCCGCCCGGAGGAGGAGTGCAGCTTTCTCAACGGCACCTGGGACTGTTACTGCAGACAGGACCTCAACAGCTCTGGTGAGTGGCTCAGCAGGGCTGGACAGTGGGAACGATGCTGGTCTGAGCAGGCAAGGCAGCAAGGAGGAAGTTGCAGAGGGTCAGGACAAGGTGTGGACCAGAGCCAGTGGGGATGGAACAGAGGTCAGGGAAAAGGTTCTCAAAGCCATCTGTAAGGATGGGAGAGCAGGGATGGAACAAACTGCCAGGTCAGTCTTTGGATCACAGCCTCAGGAAGCAGCTCTGGCATGGGTGAGCTTGGCCCATGAGGGACAAAGGTACTAAGGACAAGAACTCTGCAAGTGTGGGAGCTGCATTCAAATATCTGCAGAGTCTGCATGTGAGGACACGGGCAGACTCCTATGCCAGTCCTGGATTTGCGACGTGGGGCCTGGGACAAGGCACCTAGACTTTCTGAGCCTTAATGTCCTCATCTGTAAAATGGGACTCAGATAATAGTAAAAATAAGCACCATACAGGGCAAGCAGTCCAAATGGGCAGGCTTTTAAGGTGATAAGGTTCTTGTCCCAGGAGGTAAACAAGCAGAGGCACATGACTCATGGATACAGATGCCATAAACAAGCCCTAAGCCCTGGATGGGGGTTGGATGAATTTCCCAATGAGATTATTTCCTTCCCACCTAGAATTCTAATTAGGGCCTTTGACTCTTGCCCTTCGCATAAGCATGCTTTCTCTGAGCACACTCCCAGTCCCTGTGGAAAAGAAAGTGTTCTAGACAGTGGGGCAAGAACAAGCATGTGTTTGGAAAACTGGGCTGCAGTGTGGACCAAGTGGTGCTTGGGTGTGCCTAGCAGGAGTGGGGTGGGGATGAGGGGCAGGACTGGAAGGAAACAACCCCGCTCTCCATGAAGGCTCTTTCCGCTCATTGGGTGGACAAGCCCCCAGAGGCTCGGGGTTGTCTCCCAGGATTTGGGCCATCACAGAATCAGATGTTGGATTTCAAGGATGCTCTTCCTGTACCTGGAGACTCCAAGGGCATCCTTGGCAGGTCCTCTCCGATTGGGTGGGCGGGTGGCCTGCCTCGAGTCTTCATTAGTGGCTACTCAGCAAGTCCCCATTGCTTCCAGGCACAACCCAATTGTGATCTGGCTTTTGCTTACTTCTCCATCTCTCACACTCCACCCCCACCCATTCTAAGTTCCTGTACCTCTGAGCTCCACATCTCTGTACACACACCATCCTCTCTCCCATCACCACACTTTTGCCCCTGCTGTTCCCTTAGCCAGGGGTGCCCTCACTTGCCCTATGCACCTGCAAAACTCCTACTCCCGACCAAGTTCCAGCCCTCAGTGAATCCTTCCCTGACGTTAACTAACAGATTCAGATATACCTTCTTGTGTTTCCCTCTGTACCTAGAACTTACTTCAGTTAGTATTTTCATCATACTGCACCTTAATAAGCTGTTGACATGCTGATTCTGACACAAGACCAAGCAATCTTCATGGGCTGGGTCCATGTTTTCTTTATTTTTGTGTTGAATGTGCCTCACACATGGAGAAGGTGGTTAGTAAATGTATTTGAATCAATGCATTCATGAATACAATCAAAATGGTATTTCTCTTCATTTACTATCTATCCCCCCATCAGAATGTTAGCTCCATAAATAAGGGTGGGGATTTTGTCAGTTTTGACAAACACTGTATCCCCAGTATCTAGAACAGTGCAGACAGTAAATGCTCAAGATGCATTTCATGCATAAATGCTGAATGAATGAATGGAATGAATCAGTGAATGAACGAATGAATGAAAGAAATGAGCAATGGCTCTGAACCTGGTCAGATATGCTGGCTTCACAAAGCCAGGGAGTAGGAGTAGTATGTATCTACCCTTGATTCTAATCTGGAATGCAGGATAGCCCTGCTTCTCTAGAGACCCCGATCCCCACAGACCCTGATCCCCAATCCCCAAGACATGAAAGCCCTCCCTATACTTGCACATAGGATGCTTAGAAATCTTGGACCAGGGGCTTTTTTGCCAACCTCACCCACTACAAGCCTAGGTGTGAATCCCACCTCGGTCTCAGGCCCCTATTAGTCTACCCAACTCCCCACTGGGTATGATGGCTTTTCCAAAGGGCAGGGAATGTGGGCTGTGCCCACTGCTTCCAGAGCCCTGTCCACTCCACCTTATCCCCTTTCTCAACTTTCCAGATGTCCACAGTTTGCAGCCTCAGCTGAACTGTGGGGCTGAGGAGATCAAGGTGTCACTGGACAAGTGTCAGCTGGGAGGCCTGGGTTTTGGGGACAAGGTCATTGCCTACCTGCGAGACTGGAACTGCAACAGCATCACGCTAAGAGAGGAGAGAAACTGGATATCCGTGACTAGCCCTACTGAGGCTAGGGCCTGCGGAAACATTCTGGAGGTGAATGGTGTTTACACCACTGCTGCCAGAGGGTGGGAGTTGGGCTGTGGAGCTATCTCAGTAGCTATGAGACCTTAGACAAGTCACTTAGCCTCTCTGGGCCTCTAGTAGTATGTGAGATTACACATGTTGGTTCACATAAAGAGCTTAGAACAGGTTTGCTGCTTGAGCTGAATAAATGTAAGCTATGATTATGATTATTTTAATTAGGGGTGATGTGGTAGGGGTCGACATGGGAGCAAGCATGGTGGTTGCTGACTGTCCCCAAGGGCCAAAAATTATTGTTCTAGTTTTTGATCTGGGATTCTCACTCCCCTTCCCATAAGGCATTAGAGCCACTAAGGGAAGAGGCCCACATGCTTCCTGGAGATCAGAAGGCAGGGTGGCAGCATGATGGAGAGTATCAACCTTGCAGTCAGGCAGGCCTGAGTTCTAGATACACCTGCACACACATAAACATATATGTGGTCTTGTTTTTATGCCAAAGAGAAATGGAACCCATGCCATCTACAAAAACACCCTCTCCGTGGCCAATGAGTTCATCATCAGAGACACCATCCTCAACATCAATTTCCAGTGTGCCTACCCACTGGACATGAAAGTCAGCCTCCAAACCGCCCTGCAGCCCATTGTAAGGTATGGCACTGACCCTTGCCCTTTGATCTATAACCCTGACACTGATCACATTCACTTCAGGCAAAGCTTAAGATGTCCTCAGATTGCTGCCTACCTCCTACAGGAGCTCTCAGTCTTTCCATCATTCATTTTGCAAATATTTGTTGATCATAGATTAATGTTCAGCATGCACAAGGCAGACATAGAATATTTTGTGGCTATTAAAGATTATTATTAAGAAGCAATGCAGCAACATGAAATAATGTTAATTAAATATGCTAAGGAACAAAAGCACACCACAGTTTCATTTATCTTGAGGAAGACAGGAATTAAGCAACTAATTATACCAATCATTATTTACAAGTGAGATGAATGCAATGTGGGAGAAGCACAGGGTGCTGTGGGATCAGGGAACAAGGGTCCCTGATCTAATCTTTGTGGGGCGGGGATGGTGGGAGCAGGAAGGCTTCTCCGCAGATGTGGGATTTAAGCCAGGATTAGCTTTGATTGGATAAACAGCACCCTCAATTCACTAGAAGTAGAACCAAGTAGCAATTTGGGTGGGGATCCATTTCGAAGAGGCTTTCATCTATTTTGGTCACTGGCTTTCATCTATTTTGGTCACTACTATCGTCCTGTGGAATGGATTCCTCAGCATTTAGATACCAATAGACTTGCCAGGGGATTTTCTGAGGGTGTCAGAACTCCATGGTGCCCTTTCCATCCGCTCATTGCCTCCTGGGCTCACAGAGTAGCACAATTAGGACTAGTAATTTTCTAGTTCAGTGGTTTTCAGACTGTATTGTGTTGGGGCCCCAAGTTTCATAATAAATAAAAATTAAAGCCATTCCTCTTTTAAAATAGATGTTTCATTGGATGATTCCCTGGTGGAGGGAGGAGAACTGCTGCTAAAACGGTGAACCCACAGGACTGATCCCACTGTACAGGGGGGAAGACAGAGGTGTGCACTTGCAGTTATTCTGTGAGTGAAGGAGATATGAGTGATCTGTGAGGCAGGGAGAATGGGTGGAGATCCCAGAGACACACCCGTCTGCTTGTCAAGTTTAGTGCCTAGCAGATACTAAATGCTTGTTTTAAATGGGTGATTGAATAGTTCCTTTAGGAACCAAATATGTGCCTTCACCTTAATAGCCTCACACAAGTGCAGGGCTGGATTTATTTTGTTCTCACTGGTGGAAACCTAATGTTTCCACTTTTATGGCTTTCCTCTTCTTAGTTCTCTGAACATCAGTGTGGACGGGGATGGAGAGTTCACTGTCAGGATGGCCCTGTTCCAAGACCAGAACTATACATCTCCTTACGAAGGGGCCGTAGCTGTGCTGGCTGTTGAATCCATGCTCTATGTGGGAGCCATCCTGGAGAGAGGGGACACCTCCCGGTTTAACCTGTTGTTGAGGAACTGCTATGCCACGCCTACTGAAGACAAGACTGACCCTGTGAAATATTTCATCATCAGAAATGGGTAACGGGCAACTCTGGGTTATCTTTTGGCCTGAAAAGGATTTTGGGGGGAGAAAGATCACCATGGCCCTGCCTGGCAGTTGTGTAAACTGGCTTACCTCTTTTGGAAAATAATTTGGCATTACATATCATGACCATACTTTTGACCCAGGAAGATCACTCCTGACATTTTAGCCTAAAGCATTAATACAAAATAGGTCAGCAAGAAAGAGAAATGCCAATTATTTTTCATTTCAGTATCCTTTATAACTTTGGAAATAGGTTCACAGTTCAAAAATAGAGATCCATTAAGTAATGATGGGCTACTATACAGATATTAACACTGACTAATCAACATGAAAATGGCATGACAAGTGTTATGGGACAAAATATCATTGAAATTGCTAACTGGCAAAAACAAAGGGAAAAGGCATATCCATAGATCATGATTCAAACCATGGTAAGTAACAATATTAGCTAATATTTATCACTGAGCTTAGTTATGTGCCATGCACTGTGTCACTAAATGCTCACATCAACCCCAAGAGGTATGGATTACTGTCTCCGCTCTAGACAAGAAAAGTGAGGCTCAGACAGGTTAAGTCATCTGCTAATGATATTTAGCTAGAAAGTGGTTCTGGCTGGAATGTGAAGCAGTCTATTTCACCTCAGAGACTGTACCCCACAAAACTGAAACCACATGGGCTGATGAATAGAGGGGGTGCCTGGGTGGCTCAGTCGGTTAAGCATCTGCCTTTGGCTCAGGTCATGATCTCAGGGTCCTGGGATCGAGCCCCATGTTGGGCTCTGCGCTCAGTGGGAAGTCTGCTCCTCCCTCTCCCTCTGCCCCTCCGCACCCCTCATGCTCTCTCTCTGTCTCAAAAAAATAAACCTCTTGGGGGAAACCCGGAGGAATAAAAGTCTATGTCAGGAGGGAGGGAATCAGGGAACTCTTTAATTCTCTGTGATGATGTTTTTATACTGGATACAGATTAAAGATACAGCGAAGGGCCTCAGGTCCCTTAAGCTGTTCTAAAAGTTAGATCCTTGCCCCTGTCACCCTCCCAGCTGCCCAAATCAATATGATTCCACCATCCATGTGGAGGAGAATGGGGTGTCCTCAGAAAGCCGGTTCTCAGTTCAGATGTTCATGTTTGCTGGAAATTATGACCTAGTTTTCCTACATTGTGAGATTCATCTCTGCGATTCCCTTAATGAACAGTGCCAGCCGGTGAGTAACTCAGAGTGAACGATTCAGAGTTTCATATGGGGCCTGGTACCTGGTAGTCTCACGATATATATTTATTGGAATTATGGATGGATGGAAAGGAGGGAGGGAGGGGAAGAGAGAAGGAGGAGAAGAAAGAAAAAAGGATAAATGGATGGACAATCTCCAAAAAGCCCATGTGTATATAATTATTGTGTCCCCAGGAAGCAGATTAGACAAAGGAGCCTGCCCACTAAGTTTCCTTGGCACAAGACATATTTTGAATGATTTCGTAATAGTTGACTTTTTAAGTGCTTATTCCATGTCAGGAATTGCACTAAAACTTTCATATGCTTTATCTAATTAAATTCTCACAACAACCCTTAAGTAGATTCTTTTATTGACCTCATGGTACAGATGAGGACACTGAGCTTCAGAGAGGTCTTTTGCCCAAGGGCAACACAGCTAGAAAACATCAGAGCTGGGAGGTAACTCCAGGGTCCATGCTCTTAACCCCTGTTTGGTACTGCGGGCTAGTAGTTGGCATTTGTTGAGTGCTGACTATGTGCCTGGGTGTTACAGACACATTCATTTTAACCTTTACAACCAAGAAGGTACTACTTAATAGTAATAGAGAGGTGAAGTCATTAGTCCCAAATTAGACAGCTAGAAGAGAGTGGAGATGAGATTCAAACCCATGTTTGTTTGACTTGACAGTAAGAATTTTCTCGATTGAGAAAACCACAGCCTCAGAGTCAGGGCCACATGGTGGGTGGGGTCCCATTCTTGGGCCAGATTCTTGTCCCATTGCAGGGACAGCCTGGATAGGAACTGTGACTTTAAATTTTGATATAATGAGATTTCTCCATCCCCACAGTCTTGCTCAAGAAGTCAACTCCGCAGTGAAGTAGTGGCTATCAACCCAGCCCAGGTTCTAGATTTGGGACCCATCACTCGGAGAGGTGAGTGGCTAACTTCTGGTGAGAAGGCCAGCTGGTCAAGTTCTGAGAGTTAACCACAGATGCCTGGGGTCACCACCCTAACAACCTAGAGCCTTTTCTGCCTCCTCACTGCAGCCCCCACCAGTAAATCTATCTTTCCATGAGGTGCTCTGGATAATAAAATAGCATTTGCCATTTGTGCTGAGCCTCCTATGTGCTAGAGACCAGGCTAAGCTTTCAGTATCCATCAACTCCCTTCATTGTCCTGACTGAGTCCGTTTTACAGGCAAGAAACTGAAGTTTGGAGAGATTAAGTGGCTCACCCCAATCACTCAGCTCATGAGGAGCTGGAGTTAGAATTGAACCCAGCTCAGACTGATTCCACAGCGTATGTCCTTTCCCTTATTCCTCCTGCCAGGTCCCCTTACCTCAGCCCCTTTTGGGTGAAGTCTAGGTTCTAACCCAACTTTGTTTTCTGGTGAATGACTGTTTTTCAAAATCCAGTTATAATATTCTGGGGCATGATGTAGGGGAAGCTTTCTAACTGCCCCAAAATGCTTACCCATCCTACCCATGGGTTAGCACTACTGTGGTGGTTTTTATTCCTGCTGGAATGGAGGAGTCAAAAAACCCAGAAGAATGAAAGCAATTTTTTTTTGTCCTAAAGAAATTAGGACGCAGTAATGCTAGTAACAACAACAATGACAGTAATAGTAATAACACATGTGGCTGGCACCATACAAAACATTTATATGCATCATCACATGGAAGGCTCACAACAGCCTACGGAGGTAAGCACTATTTCCACTTCCATTCTCCAGGTGAGTAAACTGAGGCTGTCTTGTAAAAAAGGCTTTGCCCTGAGTTGTCCTGCCTCTTTACTGAGCCCTCAACTTGAAGCTTCATGTGGTATCACAGGGTAGTTGGAGGGTTAGGAACTTTCATTTTGGAATCAGAGAGATGGGAGGCTCAAATCCCAGTTTACTACCTACAACAAGGTCAACTTAGCCTTGGTCAACCGAGCCTCAGTCTTCTCACAAATATTTTCCTCACAAATCTGCTGGAAGAACTAAGTTTCAAATGCATGAAATGGGCTTAGAAATGGAACTGCTAAAGAAAAGACACCTCAACAGTGTGGGTGGCCAGGTCAGTGGCCGTGGTGGCCAGGTCCAGGAGGACCTGGAGCAGCTACAGCCACAGTGCCAGTCACAGGCACATGACTGAGGAAACCTTCACCTCTGCTCTTGTCCCCAGGCACTCCGTCTCTTGGCGTCGTGAACGGAACCCCCAACTCTGCAGGTACATCGTTATCTCCTGCCTATCCCACTGCCCTCCCTCCCAACCCTCTCTTCTTCCTCTTTTCAATTCAGTGCACATTGATTTAGCCTGTGCTAGTGACTATGGACACTGAAATGAATCAGTCCCAAGTGTGGTTCTTGAGATGCTCATAGTCTAGCGCAGGGTCCAGTCATTTAACAATAAATACTTATTGGGTGCCTACCATGTGCCAGGCATTGTTTTAGATGCTGCAGATATAATAGTGAACAGGATAGACCAGGCGCCTGCCCTCATGGAGCTTATGTTACAGTGTGGGAAACAGGCAATAAAAAGTTAACAGGATAATTTAGAAAGAAAAGAGGGTGATGTGATAGAAAGTTACCAACATGGGTAATAGCGTCTTAAAAAAGATAGTCGTTTATTTTACTCACATGTAAATGAAGTCCAGAGGCAAACAATCCAGGGCTCCTGGGGTGGCACCACAAGGTCATCAAGAATCAAGTTCTTTTAAGCTGTCCCCCTCCACATTCTTCATCCTCACGGTCCAAGATGGCAGCCAGAGCTCCAATCTTCATATCTAGTCAGCAGGATGGAAGGAATATGGAAAAAGTCACAGAGCGTTAAGGAACATTCCTGGAAGCTGACACCTTATACTTCCACTTACATCTCATTGGCCAAAGCTTAGTCACACCTGGCTGCAAAGGAAGCTGGGAAATGTAATCTTTATTCTGGGTGGCCATGTCCTGAACCAATGTTTGATGGTTCTATTTATAAGGCAAGAAGGAAAAATAAATATCAGAATGGGTAAATGGCCAGAAAAATGTTCAGAGGAGGTGATATTTGAATGCAATGAGAAAAAGGAACCAGGTTTGCAAATAATAAAGGAACAAGCCCTATAGGCAGAATGAACAACAACTGCAAAAATGAGACACTCATATAAGCAAATAAATCATAAGCAATTAGATAGTGCGGCAGGAGCACATAGAAGAGTAATTAACCGTACTGGATAAGGTCAGGCAAGAATTTCAGCAGGTGGCAATATCTGAATGGGGTTTTGGTGGGTGACCTGGAGTTTAACAGGGAGACCAATCCAAGAAATGTATTTTGGACCCAAGGGAAAGCAATGCTACTAAGATTTTACTGCCCCCTCTTCCCAATACACAAATGACCTATATTGGTGAACCCACACATGAAAAAGTTCTTTCCATCCTTAATTCTCCAGTTAGATAACAGCCTAAAAGTTTCCAAATAAGGTCAAGATGGCCTCTCCACACTTAGTGCTAATATTCAGACAACACTCAAAAAAGTAGCACTCATCAGAGAGAGGGGTTAGAGCTCAGACCAAAAGGAGCTTGAGAGCAGACCTCACGTCTCGTTCACTTCTCCCAATATTTCAGGTTAGCGCAGTGCCTGCAGCAGCCTGGTTTCCCAGTAGAGTTTGCCAAACTGACTAATTTCTAGAGTGGGCAGTGGATTCTGGAGCCTTCTGGAAGAAAAGGGGAACAATCTTATGTGGTATGAGACCACCACAAGAGGGCACTTATGGTGTTCATTGTTTGCTATCTCCCATAAACATGTTTGACGTTTTAAAATTAACTGAACATCAGCCTGTGTTTCATAAATACAAACTGGTTGTCATACACTAATATTTCAAAAAAAATATGATATTCTTCACTCCCTTCTAGGACATCACCAAGTTACTTTGAAATTTATGGGATGGAGAAAAGTTATAATCTCGTAGTACAGTGGGAGGGGGTACACACGCCTCCCCAAGGCCCCCAAATACAAGGCATCTATCACTCAGGATCCACACCCTTCATTAACACTGAGTATATGGTCATTTTCAGAGGAGGTATGATCCCAACCCTCCCAGATCTTAGAGTCTAATATTCAAAACTGACACTTATATGGTGTTTATTATGTGCCAGGCAATGTTCTAAATGCTTGATATGAATTTACTCACTTAAGCCTTAAAAAAGTCACATGAGGTAATAGCTGCTTGTGATATTTCAATTTTGCATACAGATAAACTCAGTCATGGTGAGATGGTGAGGCTCAGTAACTTGCCTGGGCCTGCACAACTAGTTGTAGAGCTGTGATTCTTTTTTTTTTTTTTTTTTTTTTAAGATTTTATTTATTTATTTGACAGAGAGAGAGCGTGCACAAGTGAGGGGGAGAGGGAGAAGCAGACTCTCTGCTGAATAGGGAGCCCGATGCAGGGCTCGATCCCAGGACCCTGAGATCATGACCTGAGCCAAAGGCAGACGCTTAACCGACTGAGCCACCCAGGCACAACTAGAGCTGGGATTCTAAGCTAAGAAGTCAGGCCTCAGAGGTTTTTTAACCTCTGTGTCTTTCTGCCTCTTTAGTATTAGCATAAGTAATGTTAGCTGCTATGATAAACAATCCTCAACTTTCTGTGCCTTTACACAATAGTTTATTTCCCACTAAATCACTGGGGGATGCAATTCTGTGCTTTGCAGTCATTAGGAAGTCAGGCTCTTACCTTCTGGTAACTTCTGGCAACTCCACTGTCCCCGGCAAGTCCTCTGCTGGATCCTTGGCATCTGGTCCCTAGATGGTGGATGAGAGAGTATGGAAAATTATGTAGGAGGTTTTAAGGACCAGGTCTAGAAATGGCATGTATAATTTTTACCCATATTCCACTGGCCAGATTCAATCATGTGATCTCACCTACCTGCAAAGGAGGCTGGGGAAAAATTGCCTTCCAATGTGCCCAAAGGAATATGAAAAAGTGTTTGATGATTAGATAGCTTTGCCTCTACCACATGACCCCTTTGCCACTTCCCAGGGGCTGTAACCTAGAACAGATATTAAGGATACTTTGCCTTTCTTGTCCTTGTAAGGTAGAGGATAGAAAGGCTAGCTTGCTTTGGCTGTTAACTTCCAAAGCCCAACACTTGACAGACATCTCTCTTATATTTCAGGGTTCCTGGTGGCCTGGCCCATGTTTCTCCTGCCTGTGGTCCTGGCTGGGCTGTTCTGAGAACTCAGATTAGCAACTAGCCTTGAAGCTCATGTTCTTCCCTCTGGTGACGGCTTCCAGTCACCCATCAGTTATGCCGGTTCTCTCTCCAAATCACATTGAAAATCTTCATGTTTATAGATTCTGCCAGGCTAGGTTTGGGGAAAGGGAAGGTATTTCCCTTGTTCAACACTCTCTGTGCCTTTATATTCCTCTTTTTCTCATGGTGGGGGCCCTGTTGGCCTGGCCTGGCCTGAGTTCCTCATTTATTAGCAGGATCTTGGAGCCAGAATTGCTTCGTACCTCTGTAGCTCCAGCCTTCACCAGAAATGTATTATGTGTTAGTCTGTAACTCCAGGAAAGAGGGGCTGTGTCATTGGGCAGTGCGGGGGAGAAAGAGGATGAGCTTGTAAAAAAGGCACCTCCCATGGTTCCTTCCCAAGAACCCCCTGTTCTTACTGCTGATGAATTGAACAGACTGATCCTTGCTTTAACCTGTGTCCTCTGATGTATTTCCATCATGGTCTCAATAGTGGCCATGGGAATAAGTTGTAAAGGGTCCACTTTTGGAGACTCTACTCCAGGGAAGACTGGTTCCCATTGCTCCTCTGTCCCCCACCATACTGTAGACATGCTTTGATGTGCCTAGGAGTAGGCAAAAACCTACCCTAGGACCCAAATGCTGGAGGAACTGCTTGATTTGGATGCAGGGATGCTGTCACTTCAGAATATACCTCTAGCTGTGAATAGTGGTGCACTTGCTCTGAAGTAAACAAGAAGTCCCAGCGGAAAATGCTGTGTCGATCCTGCCATGGGGATATAGCAGCAGCACCTGGGGATGAGTGAAGTCCCTTTCTGGAAACCTCTGATGGGCCCTCATAAAACACTCCACAAAGATGCCACAAATAGAGAACGCTTCCCCTTCCCATAGCTATACACAAGGCCCCTCCCAAGTTGGCCTCAGGAAAAAATGATCAGATCAGGACCAGGCCACAGGGGAGTGGAGCCTGTTTATCTGCCAGGAGGAGACTTTCCAAAGTGCTCTCATGTTCAGAGATAGTGTGGTTGCAAGAAACAGAAACGCACTCTAATTAAATCAGGCAAAAGGAGAATTATCAGAATATATGAGCAAATAGTCCAAGAACAGAAGATACAACCTGGCTGTAAAGGAAAACTACCAGAAACCAAGGTTTGTCTGTCTTTCCATCTGTCGGTCTTCCTGAAACCACACAGCCTTTACATCTGCTTATCTTTGTGTGTCTTCTTTATTCCCCCTTGCGCTGAAACTAGCTCTTCCTGTTCATTCATCATGCCTTAATTAAATATGGACATTGAAGCTTCATCTCACTTCCTAATTCAGGGGCCACAGAAACCAACTAGCACTTGGTATCCTACATTCAAACTGTACAAGGGAGAATGTGATTTCCCTGTTTGGTCAGAATGCTTCCCTTGGTCCAAACATCTGAGGGCAGGTGAGTGGCCTCATCTAATGCAAACATAGCCAATGGGGCCAACCTGAGGAGGCAGGTCTCGAACACATGGCAGTGTTTCTTGGATAGATGCCCCAAAGGTCTACTCTAATAGTGACTTTTTTTTTTAAGATTTTATTTATTTATTTGACAGAGAGAGACACAGCGAGAGAGGGAACACAAGCAGGGGGAGTGGGAGAGGGAGAAGCCGGCTTCCCGTGGATCAGGGAGCCCGATGTGGGGCTCGATCCCAGGACCCCGGGATCACGACCTGAGCCAAAGGCAGACGCCCAATGACTGAGCCACCCAGGCGCCCCTAATAGTGACTTTTTAAAAAGAAAATTTCTTGGGAGGAATTGCTTGTTTCCCAGTATGTCAGGGGATTCAAAGTTATTACATTTCAAGGGAGGGGTACACTGGGAATGCACCTGAAATACAGGTCAGAGGCCCTAACCTCTTCCCTTCTCTGGGGTTCATCTTCTCCCTCTTACAGAATAAAGGGGCTGGACTAGAACAAGATTCTCTAATATTTATAGTGGAACCCTTTCTTTAAATACAATTCTACATGAATACCCAATATGTAGACATTAAATACAAATAGACTCTTGTTGATGTCAGGTAGGGGGCTTAGGTCTCCCATATGTGATTCCCTCATCCTCCAGCTCTCAAAGAAACTCCATGATAACCCACAGGGTTACCAAGGGCAAAGTTCTGGAACCCCCTGGAATATATCACATCTAATATCTCTTCCAGTGTAAAGCACATGGGATTCTACTTAACTAGAGCCAACGCTGGCTGTCTAACTATGTATGTATGTATGTATGTATGTATGTATCTATCTATCTATCTATCTATCTATCTATCCATCCATCCATCCATCATCCATCCAACACAAACTCTCCCACCTTACCCATCCCCTTGCTCTCTCCACCTATCTACCTATATATTTATAATCTACCTAGCTAGTTACAGATTTTTGTTTTCTGCAGATGGGCATACTAAATGAATAACAATCTCTGAATGTCCAATCCACTTTATTCATTTGGGCAACACTTAATCTGCTGAGCAATTGTTACATCCCAGACCTAAGGGCCCAGGTACAATAATGAATGAAACACAGTCCCTGCCTTTAGAGGTTCACAATCTGGTGCAACACACACACAAAGGCACTCATGTGCAGGTCCCATTCAAGTATGCATACCCCCTGACCCTCAGACACAGGAGGCATAAACATATACCAACCTCATGTGCCCAAAGACATTTCCACACACAGAGATCCTCACCAGGGCCCTCAGGCCTAGTCACTTATGTATTTATTGCCGTGAATAACTTAGTTAACAGGTAACATTTTTAGCCTGTCCTATGCACCAAGCATTATTCTAAGTGCATTATGGGCAATGCAACAGTCCACCCTCCCCTTAGATACTGAAGGTAGGAACTACTATTATTCCCAGTTTAGAGATGAGTAACCAAGGCTTAAAGAAGGCAATTACTCACCTAAGGACCTATAGCTTTTATTTTTTTTTTAATATCTTATTTATTTGACAGAGAGAGACACAGTGAGAGAGGGAACACAAGCAGGGGGAGTGGGAGAGGGAGAAGCAGGCTTCCTGCTGAGCAGGGAGCCCGATGCGGGGCTCGATCCCAGGACCCTGGGATCATGACCTGAGCCGAAGGCAGATGCTTAACGACTGAGGACCTATAGCTTTTAAATGATGAATTCAGGGCTTGGGCCTTGGTAGCCTGAATTTGGAGGATATGCTTTAATAGACACGGTATTCTGCCTCTGTTTATACACAAAGCCCCCCTATAGACAGGAGGCACTCATTTTCATACACATGCCACCATCCACACATGCGCCCGCTTGCATACAGGCACATGGGAACACATACATACGCAGTGACACGTGTGGATATACACACATCTGCCAATACAGAGGCCCTCACACATACACAGGCACTGACATTCATGGATACACAGATGCTAGCATGCACACTAATCTATGCATGGTCATTTAGATGCAGACGCATAAACCTTAGTACAAAAAAAAAAACACATTCTATGCTACACACACACATGTACACACACACTCATAGATACATAAACATATGCATACATACCTACAAGACACAGGACCTGGATCCCACTCCCCAAGGCCAGGACCCTGGCCATGTCTCCTCTCCCATTAGCTTTCCTCTCCTCCTTCCCCTAGTCCTGCCCAGATGGGCACTGGGACAAGAAGTCCAAACCAGGGGGCACAGTGAAAATAGACGTTGGACCCAGCATCTGGGAGTTCTGGACTAAAAGGATGAAAGAGACAATGAGATAGGACCTGACCCACAATCAGGGAAACTGGCATCTCTCTTCCGGGGGAGCACCTAGAAGCAGCAGGTGGAAGATGCAAGGAGGGTAGGCAGCCTGCTCTCCAGCAGCTTAAGGTCTGCTTGGGAAACCAGGGCATACAAATTCTAGGCAGCCAAAGCTAAACAGTGTGAGGTCAAGACAGACATTGCTGCAAGATGTGGAAAAGGGAGAAGTCCACTCTTCCTCTGGAGAAGAGGGAAGGATCTGTCCCACGGAGTTTAGTCCCTTCACTTTCCAGATGGAAACGGAGATCCAGAAAAGAGAAGTGGGATATTCATTCTTAATCCTATAAAGGATCCTCTAAGATGTGCTGTCACCAGTTGGGCATAAAATGGGGAAAAAGGGGACCCCTGAAAGCTGGTCATCTAAAGGAGATTTGGAATGGGGGTCCCAGAGGGTAAGTTCCACCCAACCTAACTCATTTCATAATCTCTCCTCACCCCTTCTTCTTCAAACTGTTCCTCCTATAAAAGGTTAGAAATCACCCTTTTGCTTTCCTTCCTCATCACAGAAGATTCTCCTTTCTAAAACTTTACTAAATCCATTCACTTTTCTTCAACCCCACTGACCCTGATCATCTCTAAACTAATGTCCTCTCTCACCTGACTGATATAATAGCTTCCCAGGTGGGCTTTCTCCAGTCTCACCCCTCCCAATCCATTCTCTACCCGGAAGCTAGTGAGCATTTACAGCAAGCTCACTTCTCTCTTTATATCCCTCCAGCAGCTCTTAACCTTCTGTCTGATGAGGTTGGCCTGCTAGAGGGCAGACAAAATCCTCCACAGCTGAGCCATGACTGTTCTCTCCGGCTTCAGATCTTATACTTACTTATCCCTCTCATACCTCATGTTTCAGCTGCCCTGAATTTCCACAGTTCCCTGACTCGTCCTAGTTCACACTGCTCTGCCTTCACCTGTGCTCTTCTTGCTGCATGGAAGGCCCTTTCCGCAAGGGATGACATCCCTAATCAGCTCTAGGGTTATTTCTCCTGTGACGCTATCCTAACTCTCCTCCCTGGCCTAGATCTGATCACACGTCTCTTGTGACCCCTTCTCTACAGAACCTTATTATCACATGCACCATCTGCATCTGAAATGATCTATTTTTACATCTGCCCTCCATCCCCCACCCTAGACTGTTAGTTCCTTGAGGACAGGGGCTTTGCCATATTCAAATATTACTGGCTGACTAAATGAAGACACAGGCTGCACTCTTCTTTATTCCTTTACTTCCAATATAATCACACTGTCATCTATCAGGAGAGAAGGGAACCACTTAATTGCAGAAATAAAGGAGACTTTCTCACTTGGATAATCATGATGAAAGGACCAAATCAGAACCTGAGACAAGATTTCTTGGCTCTCTCCCATACTCTCACCCCATCCCATTGTCAGCTGATCTTACAAAGGGTTGCTTTCCTTCTCCCTTTAGTTCTCATCTTCCTTGGCCTCAGGGGAGTATTGACTGAAAGTTTGGGTGCTTTTTCTTCTTTTCTTCATTGAGGAGGGCTGCAATGGAGCTGATAGAGTGGTTATTGGTGAAGAGTAAATTGAGGGAAGTCAAGAGTAATCACTACTTAGCAGCAGGGGAAAAAAACAAAAAAGCAAAACAAAATCTATAAAGAGCTTGGGAGACTGTTGACCTTAAAAGTAAAACAGCTAGTTATTTACCAGCAAAATGGGCTTATTCAGGAATAGCAAAGGAATTGCAATTGAGGACATGGAGAGCTATGGCAAACGATTGGCGAGGTGGGAGATCAAAGGAAGGAAATAAGAAAAGGAGGAAGTTGGGAGGGGCTGCTTTGAAAAGAAGTCCATTGGAGGAAAGTGAGAATCAGGGTGGTGATGGTTCCTCATTGGCTGAGTTGTGGTATTTTCTCATCAGCTGAGTTTGTTGCTGGGCAGGGAGACATTCTTCCTTCCTCCTGATGGAGCAGTAAAGTGTAGGCTTCTTCCTATACTCTAGGAATGCAAGATATATCTCTTCCTGTTAGGGTCGCAATTGAGGACAGTGGTAGGGCATTAGAGCTCCCCCTTCTGGTCTCCTGATTCCATTTAAAATGAGGTCTACTTTACTTAGTTTCACAAGACTAAGTCCAGAATTTAATGCATATCACAGCTGCAGGGGAGGAAACATAACTTTCCCTCTATACTTCTAGATTCTTGGCTGAGACAATTCCCCTCAATTAAAAAAAAAAAATTAACAGGAGAAAAACAAATAGAAGTTTAATAACATGTATACTTCCTGTATACATGGGAGATACCCAGGAAAACTGAGTAATTCTCGGATACGGCTCAAAACCATCACTTTTTTAAAAAGATTTATTTATTTATTTATTTATTTATTTATTTATTTATTTATTTATTTGAGAGAGCGCGCGCAGGCGTGCTGTGTGCGCATGAGTGGGGGGAGGGGCAAGGGAGAAGGGGAGAAAGAGCAACAGATTCCCTGCTGAGCACAGAGCCCAACGCAGGGCCCTGAGATCATGACCTGAGCCAAAATGAAGAGTCCAATGCTCAACTGACTGAGCCATCCAGGCACCCCGAAACCATCACTTTAAATATCATCTCCAGCTAAAGATAAAAGAACATGTTATGGGTGGGGAGTCGGTTATGGGAAGTTACCAAGAAAAGCGCAGTAAACAAGGGTAAGTTTGTTATGCAGATTTAATTCTTTGCCTTCTCCACTGATAAGAGTTCCTGGAGATTTAGAGTCGTCCTCTTTGACACAGAGAGGGAGACACCCTTTCAAATGGAGATTTCCCTTATTAACTGTTAAGTCTTACATAAAGGGTGACTTCTACTGTTTTTAGAGCTGCTTCTGCGTCTGCATTTTTTATCTTTAAAAAAAAAATAACTAGTTCAAAATAATCCTTATGCCAAAAAGGCATATTTTGGGGTGGCAAATTCTGTTCCCCTTCACAGCCAATCAGCAACCAAATCTTAGAAAGTCACAGAGAGGGAAAGTCAAGCATAGAAAGCATTTGTTGTGGATTCCATCTTAAAATACCAGACTCTGGGAACCCCCGTCTGAGAGA
Source organism: Mirounga leonina (assembly GCF_011800145.1). Lineage (NCBI taxonomy): Eukaryota > Metazoa > Chordata > Mammalia > Carnivora > Phocidae > Mirounga > Mirounga leonina. The sequence goes on along the minus strand of NW_023270453.1, from coordinate 36,593,122 downwards.
GGAATTAGTTTTGTTTCATAGAATACTTTTATATGGCGATTTGGGTTTGCAGGGAAAGGGAGGGGTCTGGTTGTACACATTTCATTTCAATGCCTAAATCTGGCTCCAAATTCATTGAGAAGAGCTACAGTTTTAAAGGGCAGAACTCTTGGGCTCTGGGTCCCAAACTACCCATGCAAACACTCCCATTCCTTATATTTCACGATGGGAGTAGTAGGTTGCTAGAGAAATAAAGGAGATAAAGGATGTGAAGTCACTTTGCAATGCATGAAGTATCATACAGATGTTAACTGCAGCATTATCATCATTATCATCATCACCTACTGTTTTTCCCATTCTAATGTATTAAGCTGCTTCTAACATCTCTTTATTTGCCCTCTTTTTTTTTTTTGAAAGAGTGGGAGGGGAGAGGGGCAGAGGGAAAGAGAATCTTAAGCGGGGCTTGATCTCAGGACCCTGAGATCATGACCTGAGCCGAAATCAAGAGGCAGATGCTTAACTGACTGAGCCACCCAGTTGCTCCTCTCACCTCCTAGATATGACCAAGAGGAGACCATTTTTTAGAATCTTTGTGTTTGCCAGAAACAGGACTCTGGGGAGCATGTGGAAGGGACCATCCCCTCCCTCAGCACATGGAATAATACTTTATGAGCACTTAATATGTGTAAACCAGTGCACCAAACACTTTACATTTATTATCTAACTTAACCCCCACAATAATCCTTTGAGATAGGTGATGTTCCCACTTCACAGAGGAAAAAACTGAGGCACAAAGGGGTTTAAGATGCTCTTCAACATCATATAGATAGCAAATGCCTGTCATTTACTCAGTGCATATAGATAAGTCAGCACTTCCAATTTCACATTTTACAGATGAAGAAGGTGTGATTAAGGAACATTACATAACTTGTTCAAGGTTGCACAGTGAGGAGGTGACAGACTTCACGACTGGAACTCAGATTTCCTTAAATTTAAAATATGTGCTCCTTTTTCTATGCCACACAACCTCCCTGCAGGACCCATGAGGCGCTGCAATGACAACTAAAAACCTACCTCAGAATCATAGCAAGACCTACGCATGTGTATTTATACGTGTGTGCGCATGTCTGTATGTGTGTGTGCCACTAATTAACTGTGGCAAGGCTAAATGATCAAAAAAAAAAACCACTCTTCCTGAGACATCCTTTTACCCTCACAGAACCTAGGAGACCCAGAGGAGATTTACATATGATCTAATCCTACCCTCTTTGTGATCAGAGTGCCCTGAACCAGGAATCAAGAGATTCATATTTCAGGCTGACTTCTGCTGATGTGTGAGTTTAAGAATGCCACTTAACTTCCCTCAGGCCATCTGTAAATTAAGATAATAACATCCCCTCCGCTACACTTAATGGTCTATGACTCTGTCATTGACAGGCTGTGGCTGTCAAACCTTCTGGCCCCAGCATGGCCCTCTCTTGTCCAGCCTGGGGCTGTCTCAAGGCAGATTCCCACTGATAAACTTAGTCTCAAAACCCTCGGTTGTTCAGAACCCAGGAGAGCGCCTCTCTGGTTCTGAAATGCCAGGCAAGGAGGCAGCTCCAAACTCAAGAGATGGCTTGGGAGCAAACTCTCCCTCCCTTGTTCCTTCAAGCACTTTCTGAAGAGCCTGGTGTGCCAGATCTTTTGTCAGCCTTTTTTCGCTCTTCGGGAACTCAGTGGAACTGGTTACCTTGTCAAGTATTCCCCTCTGGTTGCAGTTTCTCAGGTGGAAAAGTAGCACTTAGGGCCTTGTCCTCAAAGTATTCATGGCTGTGTTGCTCCTGCTGATGGTGACAGTCATGTGATCGTGATGAAAAAGGCAATGTCACTTTGTAGCCACATAGTGCTTTTGCTGTATTTGATTGGTGCATAATACACACATCATGCACATATCCCATGTACACAACTTGATGAATTTTAACAAAGTGAACACATGCAACCAGTACCCAGTTTGAGAAACAGAACAGTACCCACTCCCCAAGAAGCCCCCTTCCTGCCCCTCCAGTTACAACCCCTCCCAAAGGCAACCACTATCCCAGCTACTAGCACCACGGAGTAGTTTTGTCTTTTTTTGAGTTTTATATAAGAGGACTCACATAATATCTATCTTTTGAGCCTGACTTCTTTTATTAACTTTATTTTTTTAATTCAATTAATTAACATGTAACGTATTATTAGTTTCAGAGGCAGAGGTCAGTGATTCATCAGTCGAGCCTGACCATATCTTATGTTCAATACTACCTTTGCGAACTTGACCCATGTTGTTGTGTTTAATTACAGTTTGATGATTCTAACTGCTGACATTGGTCTATCGGAAGAATATGACCTAATGTATTGATCCTTTCTACTGTTGATGGGCATATGGGTTGTTTCCAGTATTCAGCTATTGTGAGGCATGCTGCTTTCTTGTGTATGCCTTTCACTGAGCACAGGTCCCCATTTCTGGTGACGTGTGTATATTCAGCTTTAGTAGATACTGTCAGGCAATTTTCCAAGGTGGTTGTACTTTGAACAGACATGTTTTTAACATTTCAAGATACTTTAGCCTCCAGTATCTAGTCTCTATTGACTCAACTTCTTTTGGCTCTTTGAATACTCCTTCAGGGACTTCGCACATGCTATTTTCGTGCTGTCATAGTCTCTGCCCAACTGAAGGATGGGCAAGCGCTTATCCTTTGGTCCTCAAGGCAGATACTGGCTTCTTTCAAGCAGGCCCTGTGCCTCTTATACTCAGCACTTTACACGTAGCATCTAGCCCATGCCTGGTAAATGGTTAGCACTAAACAAATGTTAACTAACGTTGTTGTTGCAATAGATAGTCTTTAAGTTTCTCTTTCCAAAGTTCTGTGATTGTGGAAAGTCAGATTTCCTGACTCTTATCCTAGTGTGCTGATCCGTATGTGCCCCCAAAGCTTCTAAATCCTCCACAGGGGAGAAGTCGTTACCAGGCCTGGTTTCCCCAGGCTCCCATAGTGAACACCTGTTTTTCTGAGGTCGTACCGTCCCTGTTCTCTACTCAACGGCCAACAGAGGGCACTGTGGGAACATGTCTGCAGAAGGAAGGAGGTGTTGGTCAGAAATAGAAAGAGCCTGAAGGGAACTTCATTTTGAAGACCCAAACCTTCATTTTACAGATGAGCAAACAGATGCTTAGACAGAAGACGTGACTTGCCCAAGGTCACCCAGCTACTGTGTGGCAGGCAGAGATGACTCTTAACCCCTTGGCATTCTCCACTCTGCGGGGGCATCGCCAAGCACTGAATGAGACAGCTGTCTGAGGGTGCTGTAGCCTTGAGCCGGCCAAGGCCTGTTTGCCAAGCCCCTCACTTCCCCAAATTGTCTTCCTCCCTCCTATTCCATGAGAGAAAGGATCCAGATTTTGGAGGTGGGACAAAGCATGCTGCTCCTTTGATTCCACAGTGACCTTGAAGGGAGCATTTTACTTTTCTTAATAATAACTACTGATTATTGGGCACTTCCTAGGTGCCAAATATGCTGCATGCATTGCATGCATTACAAGATTTAATCCTCAAGCCAGGATGGTGTGAGGGTTCAATGTTTCCCTGACTTCTGAGAGTCCTTTCCTGATCACTCCATTGAGAGAGACCTCTCTCCACCCATTTCCTCTCTATGGTATTACCCACTTTATTTAACAGCTCTTAACAATTATGTTTATAATTAACTCTGCCTATTTACTTGTCTACTTACTTATTGTCTGCTTCAACTCCTCCACTCCTTCCAGGAGACCCAGAACTCAATGAAAGAAGGATTCTGGAGCTTGACAGGTCTGGGTTCAAGGCCCAGCTGGTCCATTTACTTGCATTAGTCACTTAAACTCTGTTTCTCCCTTTGCAAAATAGGGATTCATGCATGTATTTTACAAGTATACAGAGGACTGTGCCAGTCATCTCCTCTTCAACATTGTCACCATGTGGTCATCCATCCTATATTTGATTACTCTCAGTGATGAGAAACTCACTACTAAGCAGCACAGAGAAGGCAGTACATCTGAGCATTCCACGCTTGGTCAGTCATAAGTTATATGCCTTTTCAAAATCCAAACTTTCCTGAGTCTCAATTTCTTATTCTGTAAAGTGGAGATGGTGATAATATCCATCTCACAGGGTTCCTATTGTTAATCTTAAAAATAAAAGTTATTTTACCAGCAAAAATGGGTTTACTTGGGAATAGCAGAAAATTGCAATTTGGGACATGAAACTACAGCAAAACCACAGACAAGTCCAACAAACAAAAGAGAGGGAACATTATTTTATGGAGAAGAAGGAGGAAGTTGGGAGGGGTTGTTCTGAAGGAAAATACCTTGGAGAAAAGCAGGAGTTCAAGGTGAGGATGGTTTCTCAGTGGCTGAGTTGCAGCGGTGGTCAGCCTCTGGTAGGAGATGTACTTCTTTTCCTGTTGGGGCTTCCGATTGATGACTCTTTCCTATTGAGAATTGTTCTGTTGGAATCTGTAATTGACAATTCTTTTTTTTTTTTTTTAAAGATTTTATTTATTTATTTATTTGAGAGAGAGAATGAGAGAGAGAGCACATGAGAGGGGGGAGGGTCAGAGGGAGAAGCAGACTCCCTGCCGAGCAGGGAGCCCGATGTGGGACTCGATCCAGGGACTCCAGGATCATGACCTGAGCCGAAGGCAGTCGCTTAGCCAACTGAGCCACCCAGGCGCCCTGTAATTGACAATTCTTGGTGTAACTGACATCGAGTGGTATGGCTCCCTCTTCTAGCTTCCCACTATACTTCATGGAGGTTTACCCATATTAATTTTCACAGTATGAAGACGAAATGAAATTGCATATGACTGAAGGGGCTCACACAGGGTAAGTGTTTACTAAATGTTAGTTTCCTCACCCTGTTCCTTAGAAAGGGAAAATGACTCTAAAAAGCACATTTTTTTTTTCACAATTGATGAAACCTGAGGTAGTTACATGTTTTATAAGTTGATGGCATGTCATAGCTTTCTTTTATTCTTGGTGATACATAAAAAATGGTGTGTTTTATAATGTAAGTCATCTCAGAGTCAAAGATATGACAGTAGGTGCCAGGGACAACATTCAAATTCAGGTTTGCCCGACTCTCAAAGGCCATTTTATAGGACTCGTTTCTGGGAAGCAGAGTCAGGTCATGGGGGAAGCACGTGAGAAAGGAACAGAGAGTGGGAGTCAGGGAGTATGTTCGAACCAAGACTTGTCTAAACACAGCTGTTTTCCCTGCCCAGCTGGTAACTGAATTTGGAAATGTTTTACCATGCAGGTCTGTCTGCATAAGACTCTCATAACCACTGGTGAATTGGCTCCTCCCAGCCCAGCCCCAGCCAAGCCAACCAAGTAAAAACTTAAAAACTGCTAGGGGTCATATTAATATGCTGTGTTTATGTGCCTGAGGCAAGGAGGAGAATCTGGGACTGGATTAAATAAAGATGTTCATCATCTGCTGCTGTCAACAGATAAGTCTGCAGATTGTACGTGTGGCCGTTTGAAAAGGCATAGCATTTATTGAGTTTCTACTAAATTCAAGGCATTGGGCTAGGAATTCTGACAAAGGCAAACAAATTAGCTCTTCATCACAACCTTATGAGGTAGTTATTATTACTAATGGAGCTCATTTACAGACAAGGGAAATATAGTCAAGTTTAAGAAATGTGTCCAAGATCACATAGCTAGAAAGAGGTAGAGCAGGGATTGGAACCCAGGGTTACTTAGGGCCTGGAACTTTAAGGAAATTGGCAGAAATTATTAATTATAAACCTTGAACGAGCTATCATCCCTCCTCTTGGCTCCCAGTAATCCCCAAATTCTAATGTTGTTCTCTCTGCAACATATATCTTGTATTTTAAAAAAAAATTTGACAAAGGGATGTGAACCCCAATATACAAGCGTTAACTCACTTCATACTTTTCCGAAAACAGGCCGCTTTGTTGGGTAGGCTTTGTAGCAGAATGTACCAGCTGGACCTGCTTGGCCCGAGTTCTTCATAACTTAATGCCCAGTTACCAAATCTAAAGGAGGATGACTACCTTTCATCTGTTAGAGAGAAAACCCTGATAAGATACTCTGAGGTCCAGGACCAACTGTCAAAGGAGAACACACTGGCATTGTCCCAGCTGTGGAGCCATGACTTTGGGCACATGGTTTTCTAGACCCAAATGGAATATAAATGAAAGCAGAGGAAATTGGAAGATTTGAGCCCAGGAGGTCAGGTTCCAGAGTCCACACTCAACCATTGTCGTATGCCTTTCTGATCCTTATGGCTTCTATCCCCTCAAGTTTCTCTGCTCCACTAACTATGAGCCAGTGACTGAACTTGGGCCTCAACTACTTTATTCCAGGACCTTGTAAGCTCAGCGCTATTTACCACTTTAAAGTTAAACCAACTGGGCTCAGAGAGGTTGAATTACCTACACACAGCTGAGCAGCTTGAAACAAGTCTGACTCCCAAACCCAAGCTTGTTCCACTACCGTATACCTTCTACCTACTGGAGCAAGGAGAAAGTAGAGGGACAGTCTTGGGAATGAGTGACAAGGTACTAGGAACAGGAAGTAAGTCATTAGGGCAACCATTCCAAGGAGCTTTGGTTTAATGGGAGAAAAATACAGATTTCTAGCTGACCCAATACAACACCTGATATCAGCACATTCCAAGGTTACCCCTGGGATGCAATTCCCAGGTCCGAGTCCCTTGGAAGCCAGGGAACACATCCTCTCACCCTGAAAGTCTGTCTGCAGAGCTGAATGAAAGAACTAAGAGCAGATCTTACTAACAAACATGAACATTGTCTATCATGTTGCAGGGACTGATCTAAGTATTGTAGCAATAGTAAGTCCTTGAACCCTCACAAGGTAGGTACAATTGTAGTCTCCTATAAGATGGGAAACTAAGTAACAAAGACATTAAATAACTTGCCAGGTCACATGGCTAGCAGATAGTAGAGGCAGGATTTGAATCCAGGCAGTTGGGTTACAGAATGTGCATCCTTGACCATTATGCTATACTACCTATCTGAACCCATCTGTTTTTGGCCCCAAGGTTTCTCTGCTCCCAGAGCCTTGGCATCCTAGTTTGAAGGGTTTGTTTGATGCCTAAAGCAGAAATAGCCAGTCCTGCTCTCATTGATAGCCACTGGAGTTCAGCCAATAAATTACCAATGGGCTGTCAGCAAGGAGGCCTCAAACTCATGCAGAATGACCCTATAGGATAAATTCATAGGAAAGCTCAATCTGTTCTGGATGTGTCTACTTCCTAGTATCCCCTGGGATTTTTGTCTATTCCCAAGCTAAATTCCAAGGCCGTCAACTTACCCTTATCTTGCTGTTGCCCTCAAGTGTGTTTATTTCACTGTGGCCCGGAGAAGTCCTCATCCTTGGCAACCAGAGTTATGAATCACACTGTGGCTTTTCACCTTCCATGGGTACTAGGCAAACAGATCACCACTGGTAAAAGTCTCTTCCCACACCTCTTGGAACTCACTGCTATTATGGCCTGTGCTGAACTGTGATGATTTGTTTGTATGTCTCTACCCTTCTAACTTGCAAACTCTGAAAGGGAATAAACCATCTTATTCACCCAACACATCTAGCATAGAACCTGGCACTTAAAGACACTTTATAAATGTTTCTTGATTGGGTAGGTAGGTGGGTAGGTGCATGGATGAATGGATGGATAGGTGCATGGATGGATGGATGGGATGGATAGGTGGATGGATGGATGGATGGATGGATGGATGGATGGATGGATGGATGG
>NW_023270453.1:36488800-36585334 GCF_011800145.1 Mirounga leonina | reverse complement strand
TGGATGGATGGATGGATGGATGGATGGATGGATGGATGGATGGATGGATAAGTGGATTGATGCATGGGTGGATGAGTGGGTGGCTAAGTAAATATACCAGATAACTCTCAATGAGACCAGTTTTCATTACCACCCCCATCCAAGCCCTGTTCAGCTCCTATTCAGACAGATGCAATAGCCTTCTAAAGGGCTCTTCACCTCCACCCTGCCCCCCCAAATCTCTATTCATACAGCATCTAGAGGTTCTGTAATGATGCAAATTTGATTTTATCAGCCTTGTCCCACCTCTGCCTAAAACACATCAATGACTTCCCACTGTCCTTAGAATAAAATCCAAATTCCTTCCCAGAGCCTACATGGGGCTGCAACTGTGGTATCTACTGACCACTCCATCCTCATTCCATGTCAGCCTCCTCCTCACTGATGACATTTGGACACCCTGGCTATCTTCTATTTCCTAGAATGAGCCCAGCTCTTTTCTGCCTTAGGGCCTGTATCTGAACTTGCTGTTCTGTGTGTCTGGAATGCACTTCCTCTGACTTTTTGCATAACTGACTCCTTCTCCTTCTGGTTTCAGCTTCAAAATAAAGTCTTGAGGAGATTTTCTCTGCCTCCTCCATCTAAATTATACCCTCACATCTTCTTTATAGCATTCATGTAGTAATTCACTTTCATTAGAGCACTTTAGTGCACATTTGTAGCATTATTTGTTAATGTCTGTCTTCTAGCCAAACTGTAAGCTCTAAGAGGGCAAGAAGAGCAGGGAGAGCACACCTGTCTTAGTCACAGCTGTATCCTTAGTACTTAGTAGACAGCAGGTACTCAAAAATATTTGTAATAGGTATCTGCATTAATGGATGGACAGGCTGAAATAGATTCTGACATTTCCTAAAAGTGAGGACACCTGGAGTGCTGCATGAGAGTAATGTTCAGGCCTCTTTCACTTTCCCTGAACACCACTAGTAAATAAGTTTAGGTATAGAATCATGAAATCTGACAACCTTGGAGATGAGTGGGATCTCTGATCATTAAGTCCAACTTCATTTTGTATTTGCAGAAATGCAGGCCAAGAGTAGAAATCACGTGCCCAGGATAACTGTGTTAGGGACTGCTACTTATCTTCACAATAGACATTTTCTTCTTCATCTTTACGAGCAGAACCCAGATTTCGTTGGTGATGATGATTAACACAGTTTTTAAAAAGACAAAAACAAAACTTTATTTCCCAGCTTCCCTTTTAGGCAGGGATGGTCATGTGACTGGGTTCTAGACAATGAAATATAAGTAGAAGTTGTTAGGTATGGCTTCTAGAAAATCTTCTTAAAAGATTTGACTTAGGCATACCCATTGCCTTTTCCCCCTTTCTTCTTCTAGAACACAAGCATGAAGGCCCAGAGCTAAGGTGGATAGTCTGTGTTCATGAGGCTATCTCACAAATTAAAGAGAATAGAGCAGAAAGTTAGGAGTCTGGAATGTTGGTGACATCCAGGACCTACCATATTAGCCCTGGATTACCTACCTCTGCATTTTATGTCACATGAGACCAAAGCAAACCCCTATTTTGTATAAGTCATTGTTATTTGGGTTTTTCATTATAAGCAGCCAACTCAGTCCGTAGCAGATATGGTCACTAATGGAACTAGCTGCACACCCAGCATCTGAAGCCGGGGATCCTGACCCCGTACCGACTACCTCTTTCACTGGGAGAACATGTAAGCCAGTGCATCTAACCACAATGGGCATGGTGATGGAAATGCTGTCCTGGAGATACTGCTGTGATATAGCCCTTCTCCCATTCAAGTACTAACCAGGCCCGACCCTGCTTAGCTTTGATATAGCCCTTCTCAAACTGTGGTCTCCAGACCAGCAATATCAGCATCACCTGGGAACTTGTCAGAAATACAAATTCTCAGGCCCTGCCCAGACCTGCTAACTTGGAAACTCTGGGATGCGGCCCAGCAATCTGTATGTTCACAAGCCTACCAAATGATTTTACTGCATGCTTAAGTTTGAGAACCATACTGAGATAATACTGTAGTGTCACTTAAGGGAAGCACAAATAAAGCAGGTCATTTCTGAAGCGTGAGGAGGCTTCTACAGGATGCAGAGATGTGGAAGTCACTCATAGGGCAAAAAGAAGGGAGCTCTCTCCAAGTTCAAGCACACATGGGATCCCACAGATAGAGAAAAACAAATTATATTTGCATTTTTATTCACTTGCTACTCTGATCAGCAGAGTAGCTGCTGGGAGCTACTAGGAGTTTGTTGGAAGTGCAGAATCTCAGGGCCCATCCCAGACCTACTGAATCAGAATCTGCATTTTAATAAGACCCCTTCTGTGGTGGTTCATACATACGTTCAAACTTGAGTGCCCATCTCAGTGAAGACTGGGGCTAGGGACAAGGCAGCCTAGGTCCTGATCCCTAGAAACACAGGTTGGAGATATTTGTAGGAAGATGGCATCCATGCCTGGTGCCACAAGAGATGGGGTCACAAAGCTGACAATCAGTAGCAGCCCAAATGGCACCTATTACCCACCCACCCACCCTATTCTCTCCATCTTGCTATCTCCGATTTTCCCCTTAACACCTTCTTCTCCATCCTCAGCATAGTGGTTAAGAAGGCCCTGGAGTCAGATCTGCCTTAATTCAACTTTACAACTTTTTTTAACAAGTTATTTAACCTCTCTGAGCCTTGGTACCAACTTCATAGAGTTGTCATGGAAATTAGTTGAGTTAATACTTCTAAAACACATAGACCAGAACTTTGCAATCCTGGATTCATATTTGCATCACCAAAGGAGCTGATGGCTGGGCCACCCCAGACCAATTAAGTAAGAATCTCTAGGGATAGGGCCAACATTCATATTAAAACAGATCAAATACAAACCTCTGAAGGTTTTTTTAAAATGTGCAGCCAGGAGGGAGAACCACTGACCTAAAGCGATGCCACGCACAGAGTAAATACCCCATAAAGACTGCTATTGCTATTCACACTGTGCATCCTTCCTCATACACACACTCTAGTCTGCCTCACACCTTCGCTCCAGATGAATCCTTTGCCTTAGATAACCTGCCCCTCCTGGATTGCCTGGCAAACAGCCATTCCTCTGAGATTCTGCAAGAGCCTCACCACCTTCGTGTAGCCTTTCCTGATTCCTCCAAGGAGTACTGACCACTTCCTCCTCCCAGTTCTAGTGTAACTGAGCTGCTAATAAAAATACCGACTTTGCCTTTTATGGAGGATTTAACTATCCTGGGCATTGTGCTGGGTCGTGTGTACATTTTCTTTTTTGATCTTCACAACAGCTCTGTAAGGTAGGTTCTATTCAAAGCCCCACTGTATAGATGAGGAGATAAGGATCCAGTAAAGTACAGTGATGTGTCTAAGACCACGTAGCTGGTACCCTGGGCAGGTGATATTTGCACTCAGACTTAGTGGCTCCAGAGCCTGGGCTCAAACCCCTATACCACGCTGCTGGTATCTGCATGACTGTCTCCTGCTACAGCCTCTTAAGCCTTTCAAGGACAAAGATTGTGTGTAATTTATCATCGTACTTATAACCCCCGGGACATGTTAGGCACATAACAAATGATTTAATTAATTAACTGTCAGGGCAGGGTGTGATAGATATCCACCACCTACTGTGTGCCAGGCAATCTGATTGCCACTTTCCTAATACTGGGTGCAAGAAAGGATAAAGTTCAAACCCAAGAACCCTGGTTTCAGTCTCACTGGGACCAAAGACTGCCCACAGGACTCCTGGGCTGGTGACCTTTGGTGAGTTACAGGATCTTTCTAAGCTTTAGCTCTTCATTTGTAAATGGGGACAATAAATGTGGCTATTTCACAGGACTGAGTGACACATATACGGTGCCTATACATAGTACCTGGTACATAGCCAGGGCTCAGTAAATGTGAGCTGCTATTAGTCTCATTTTATCCTCCCGACAACCTGTTGAGGTGGCTACTGTTACCATACTGTTATTTTCTTTTTTAGCTGAAGAAACGGAATCTCCCAGCAGTTGCAAAGCTAGTAAGTGGCAGAGTAGGGACTAGAACCCAGGATGGTCCAACAGTAAGTCTGAGCTCTTTTCTCTCCAGGTTCTCTCAGGCAGACAGAGTGGTTTAGTGATCTTGCCTGCTCCCCTGGAGAAGGCTGCCTACTGGGGAGCAGTGGGCAGAATAGCCTGCTGGAAGGAAGAGGCTGCCTCAAGCATTCAGGCTCAGAGGGAGAGTCCATCCTTTCCCATTCCCTGCATCTCTCTGTGTGCCCAGGAGAGAGGTGGCCCTAAGGCCTGAGGGGTGTTGGCTGGTGGGCAGAGTGCAGGGAGAGGAGAGATGGGGAGGGGAGGTGGAAGGGTGGTGGAGGATGATGGAGGGGAGAGGGGTGGTGGCAGCATAAGATGACTGTCCAGAGCAGACAGAAAGGTGACTAGGAGAGTTGGGGGCAGGGAGCTGGGGGGCTGAGGAGAGGGAAGGATAGCCTGGAAAGGGGAGGGGGCTGAGAAGGTCTCCTCATGGTGGTGAGCTGATCTCTCCCTGAGTGGAAGAGCTGTTGCCATGACAACGCCCAGAGCCAGATCGATGCTTGGCATTGGATGGAGCTCTCAGTCACTGCCATCTCCCTCCCCCTCTCTCTCCCCTGAAGTGGGGAGTATGTGAGGGAGTGTGTGGGGGGAGGGTGGGGGATCATCTCTCCTGGGATGATCATGAGCCTCCTGGAATCACGACATGGGTCCCCAGAGCCCCCAACCTAGTACCAGAGAATGGGCCTGGTGGGGGATAGGAGGGGATCCTTCCACCTCCCTCCCGGTTCCTTTGAAGATGGGGCAAGGAGGGAGGAAAGGGTTCCCCTGAGAGCTGGAGGAACCTCTTGGCCGCTATCACTGGGGCTCAAGGGTACAGAAGCCTAGTGTCACCTTTTTCCCTCAAGTCATACAGAGAGGCCTGTAGAGGGGATCACAAGGCATGGGTTAAATTCCTTTCTAGGCCTCCGCTTCATCATGTGGAAAGTGCCAGCAGGGAAGAGATTTTTCTCTGAGAGGTTCCTTCCAGCTCTAAAAAGCAACGACTTTTTTTTCCTGTTAGCTTTATGAGGCCGGGTCACCCTTCTGATATGATTGTAGAACCCCCATGGAATGTCTTCCTGCTTCAATGCTGGTCTCCCCAGCGGCCAGTTAAGGAGATCTGAAAGGCCACTAGAGGGTCCACTTTCTTGAGCTTCTTGTAAAGAAGCAAACACCATAGGGCAGGACAGTGTGTTGGCATATTGCCAGGCCACAGGCTAGAGGCTCTGGAGCTCTCACACCTTGAGTGGAATGCTGAATCCACCAGTGACTGACTCATTGATGCTGGCAAGTTACACACCTTCTCTGAGACTTAGTTTCCTCCTCCGAAATATAGGGTTTGGGGGAATATTAACACAGGGGCAGGTACTGCTACTGCGGGCATTAAATAAGATAATAGAAATGAAAGTACATTTAAAAAGTAGCAATCATTATATAGATATTTTAAATTATCATCAGTCACACCTGAGTGACTCTGCCCATGAGCCCTGATAGAAAAGAGGGCTTCGGGGCACCTGGGTGGCTCAGTCGTTAAGCGTCTGCCTTTGGCTCAGGTCATGATCCCAGGGTCCTGGGATCAAGCCCTGCACTGGGCTCCCTGCTCTGCAGGAAGCCTGCTTCTCCCCCTCTCACTCTCCCTGCTTGTGTTCCCTGTCTCGCTGTGTCTCTGTCAAAAAAAAAAAAGGGGGGGGGGGGCTTCATGAGCACGGTGACTGTAGAAACAAACCCTAGCACCTATTAGGTGCCAGGCACTTTACTATCCCATCTGATTGCCTCAACAACTCTGGTGGGCCTATTATTCCCAATTGTCAGTTGAAACAGTCTCAGAGAGGTTAAGTGTATTTCCAGGGTGACACCAAAGGTCAGGGACCAGTCTGGGATGCAAACTTGGGTCTCTCTGACTCCACAATCTTCAGTAGAAGGATAGTTCTTGAGCTGAGTCTCCTGTCCAAGGAGGCCCAGGCTTGGGGACTATCTTGGCATAAAGATGTAAGGCTTTGGCAAGAAAGGCAGTGGGGAGCAGGTCAGTAAGAGACTGAAGATCAATTTGTCCATATTCCCTAAGGGGGTCCCAGAAGGAAGATTTCTCAGTGAGTCCAAGTTCAAGGGGATCCATTAGGGATGAGCAGTTTGTCACTGATTTCAGCTCAGGGAGGAAGAAAGGGAGGAAGGAGAGAGGGAGGGAAAGAGAAAGAGAAGAAGAAGAAGGAATGGTGAACAAGAAATCCCAATTGTAAAACAATGAACTTCTCCTTTCTCTAGTCTACAGGCCACAGGATTTGGCCAGGGGTCCCACCTGGATGGTCCAGAGAAGACCCACCCCATCACCTCCACTTTCCCTCAAAGTCTGGCTTCATGGTAGTGCATGAATGGGGGGTGGAGCATTTCAGAGCAAAGCAAGAAGTTGACAGAGTGGGGCTTTCCAGGAGGGCAGCATGAACCACACAGGTGGCCCTTGGAGCCAAGAGATTTCAAGAAATTCCAAGCCTCCAAAAGCCTGGCAGTGGCTCCCCAGCATCCAGACTGGAGCTGTTAGTGTCCAGGAGGCTGTGGGTGTGAGCTGGCCCCAAAGGATGGAGATGGGGGTTGGGGAGAGGGCTGGCACTGAGGAGAAGGCAGCAGGTTCTGCTCACTAACAGCGCTGGGGATGCCAGCCTCCTGCTGTCTGCTTTGGTTTGGAAAATGAATACATTTTTTTCAAAGGAGTGAGTTTTGCTCTTATTTTGAAAGTGAGCAGATTTGCTGGCACACAGTGGTCATTTGCCTGTTAAGAGCATGGTCTCTGCAGTGAGATGATCCCAGATGCTGCTCCTGGTCCAGCCCCTTGTTAGCAGTACAACCCCCAAGTATCAGTGTCTCCTTCTGAAAAGGGGGTAGGGGATGTCTACCCTGGAGTGCAGCTACAGAGATTAAATGAGATGATGTGTGAATGTTAGCTTACAACTGCTGTCTTCTAACTTCAGACGTGCAAAGTGGCTGAGGGAGATTTCTTCTAGAATCTCCAGGTCCAGGGAGGGGGGTTCCAGAATGGTCTCTGAGGGGCCATCGGAGGGCACATCACTGCAGCTGCGAGGAAGCCAGTGTGTGAGGTGACACGGATGGACATGGGGCCATGTAGGAGCAGAGCATTTCCCTTCCATGGGGTGAGATACCATCGGCCCCATTTTACAGATGAGGGACTGAGGCTTACAGGAAGGTTGATACTCAAGTTCACCTGGTCACCAAGTCCCACCAAGTGATGGAGCCAGAATGCAAGTTCAGGTGTTTCTGCTTTCAGAGCCGAGGCCTTTTCCATACTCCCCTCAGAGAGGGCAGCATGTGAAGGCAGGTGGTACCAGCACCCACTCAGGCAGGGGACTTCCCCTCTCTGAGCCTCAGTTCCCTATCTGTAAAATAAGGTTAGATATGCTAATATATATAAAAGAGTCTAGCAATTTCAGGTGCATGATAGTGTATGGGGAAGACGTTGTTCTAAGAGCCATGAGTCCTGGGCTCTCGTCTTGCCTCTGCCTCATTGTGCTGTGTGACCTTGGGTAAATCACAACCTCTCTGGGCTTTAGGGCATTAGAATTTCCAAGGCAACTTTATTTATTTATTTTTTTTTTAAAGATTTTACTTATTTATTTGGCAGAGAGAGAGAGAGCATCAGCAGGGGGAGCAGCAGAGGGAGAGGGAGAAGCAGACGCCCCGCTGAGCAGGAAGCCTGATGTGGGGCTCGATCCCAGAATCCCGAGATCATGACCTGAGCCGAACACTGATGCTTAACCGACTGAGACACCCAGGCGCCCCAAGGCAACTTTAAATACATGAGTGACTCAGCCTCCCTCTTAGAGATTCTGATTCAGTTGGTCTGGGAGGAAGTCTACATATTTGGGTTTTTTTAAGCCCCAAGGTGCTTTGGATGAGCAAATAGGGTCCAGATGACAACACCAGTCCTCAGATGTACTCCCTGAACCAGCAACGTGGACATCACCTGGGAACTTGTTAGGAATGCAAAATCTCAGGCCTCACAGGGGCCAACTGAATCAGAAACCTGAGTGATCTGTTTTTACAAGCCCCCTTCCTACCTCCCCTGGTGATTCTGATGTATATTCAAGTTTGAGGGCCTCTGGGCTAAAGGAGTCAAGCCAAAGAGCCTACACTTTTTAGGTTGTGCATCAGAGGAACAAGATGAAAGAACTGGGTAGAGCAGGAGAAAGTGTGGGCAAAACTGGGAAAACAAAGAGGGATGGGAGAAAAGACCCAAAGAATCCAGAGTCAAAGTCGACTTTGTCCCTGGGTGAGTTGGTATCACAGCTATGAAATCTGCTAAAAAGTTTAAAAGGCCTCCAAAGACATGCTTCTCAAAACAGGGCATGTAGTGGGGGTGGTTGAAGCCACAGGATGAAGATGGTGTGTCTTCCTGGAAAGTCAATTTACCAGTACATGTTTCAGGGGAAAAAGTTAAATTATTTCATCAATGAGTAATTGAAAACATGACTGTTAGATTAAAGCAAACAGATCTGGTGCCACAGAATACCACCTGCTTGTATACTTCTTAGATAAAAGGAAAGCCTCAAGGACATTTCATACTTGCATTCGGGAGCTTTAGACAACAGCCTCAGACCCCTGGGGACCAGTTCTCTTTTCCTTGCCCTTTGGTGAAAAACACAACCATTAATTAATGAATTAATTGATTGACTGATTAGATAAATGATTGAGTCCCTACCTTGTGCCAAAGACCCCACTGGACATCAGGGATGTACCAGTCACAAAAATAGGCGGAGTTTCTGCTCTAGGAAAGCTTACAGTGTAACAGAGGGTGGGGAGCAGGCTCCGGCAGTAATCCAATTAGCACACTTAAGTAAACACATAATTACAGACTATGATAAGTATTCTGAGCAAAAAAAAAAAAAGGTAATGAGAGAGAGAGAGAGAGAGAGATGCAAGAGCATAAGAGAGGGGACCAGACCTGGAGCGAGGTCAGGAAAGGCTTCTCTGAGGAAGGGACACTGGAACCAAGACAGGGAGACGGGTGTGGGAAGCCTGTTCCCGGGAGGTCTGAAGAGAGCATGCCATGTCTCTGGCTTCCTTCACCAGAACCTTTCCCTTCTTCTTTCACCCCTAGATCATGCCCAGCCCCCTCCAGGAAACGTTTCCTGTCCCACTCTGGCCACTCTGACCCTCCTCTGAATTTCCACATCTCATTCTTGCAGCACCTCTGGAATCATGACTCACTCTTTAACTTTCTGTCGTTCCGGTCCCACCTTCATGATGTTTTCTATACCCAAGTAATACCAACACTAGAGTTGACTTACTCTTTTATCCAGTATCATGATAAGAAAACCATAAATAAATAATGCCATAAATATGCCAGAGAAAAAGGTATAAAGGGATAGGTATAAAGGTATAATTCTCCCTTTGTTATGAAGGGAGATTTGCAAATGTTAGAAGGGTGTTCAAGGCAAATCAGCACTACCTGAGACATTCTCCTTGAGACCTTAGAAAGACCAAAGAAGATATGAGAGGGGAAATGCAGGCACTCTGTGATCTGATTGTTGTCTGTGTAGCTCCTGAAATAACTTCATGAGTTCCACTAATGGTACACAGCATTGCTTTTTTTTTTCTTTTCTTTCTTTTTTTTTTTTGGCATGTTTCATGTTCTGTTTTCAGGAGGATGTTAGGGCTCTGTAACAAAACTGTAAAATCTGCAAGGATAAAGGCTCCTTTACATACCCCATAGCACCTACGGTAAGTGTTCGAATGTTTCTTGATTCAGAGGACATTTTCTGACAAGCCACAGCCCATGAGAGCTGAGGTATGTTACATCCTTAATGTCTTCCTTGAACTTGCTAAATCCTTTGCCTGTGTCACCGTATTTTTTTCTCACAATATCTCCGGGACAGAGGTAGTATGTAATCTCAGCTCTACAGAGAAGAAACTGAGGCTCAAGAGATGGGAGGAAATGACTTGGTTGGGCTCAACCAGGAAGGATGAGGCGGGACCAGGTCTGGTGCTGAAGTGCTCAGGGTCACTGCAGCCAGGGGTTCAGACCATGTGGACACAGCGGGGCTGGTTCAGGTCTGAGCCACAGACACATACTCTGATTCACAGAGCTTACTTCTGTAGAGGTGCCCCAGAGCATAGGATTCTTAAAACAAGATGAGAACACAGATGCGAAAAGGGGTGGAAGGAAAGAAATGAAGCCAAGTGTTGCACCCAAACGATGAACTCAGTAAAACCCATTATGAAACTCTCCTCACCTGCTCAGCCCTTCTGTGACTCCCCACTGCCTCCGTATGGGTTTCAGACACCTGACTTTCATATTTTGCCATGATGATATTCACCATATGACCTGTGTGCATTAAGTAACTGAACTTTGTTTTGAGTGCACTTATATAGCTCAAAATGCAAAGATTATAAAAAGGGTACATAGCAAAACCTCTCTAACCTTCCCCTTTCACTCAGGTCCCCTTCCCAGAGACAACCACCATTGCTATGGTGTGAATGTTTGTGTCCCCCCCCCCCCAACATTCACATGTTGGAATCCTAGCCCCCATGTGATGGTGTTAGAAGGCGGGGCGACGTCATGAGGGTGAAACCTCCATGAATGGGTTGGTGCCCTGAAAAAAGAGGCTCCAGCGACATCCCGAGCCCCTTCCACCGTGTGAGGACACAGTGAGAAGGCTGGAGCTGGGAACCAGAAAGAGGGCCTTCATCAGAACATAACCGTGCTGGTACCTTGATCTGAGACTTCCCAGCCTCCAGAACTGTGAGAAATAAATTTCTGTTGCTTATAAGCCACCCTGTCTATGGTATTTTGTTACAGCAGACTGAGCCAACTAAGATAACCTGTATCAGTTTCTTGTGTGTCTTTCCAGAGGACATCTACTAATTTATAAGCAAATAGACACACATATACACATACACACAAACACACACACCCATGCACACACATACACCCTTTGTAAACAAAAATGAAGCATATAGGATATAATGTTCTTCCAACTGTTTTTATGACTTAACAACACACCTTAGAACTTGTTTTATATCAGAATATAAAAAGCTTCCTCATTTGTATTCACTTGCCCCATTCTTCAGCCAGTCGTCAACTGATGAGCAATTAGGTGGCTCCTAATCTTTTGATACTGCAAACAATATAGCATGAATAATCTTCCAACTATACTATTAATGACATAGCATCTTCCTTTCAATCAACTATTTCCAAAAACTTTTCCCTCATTCTAAGCAATATTATGAAAGCACAGATTTGATGAGTTAATGATATATTTTTCTAATTCACATTTACATGAATAGATAAGAAATTCACAACCATCTAAATCAAAGTACTTGCCTGTAATCACCTGTAACCATTTTGCTTAGCGCCTGGGCCATGCATCCACTATTTAGGGGAACAATGGCCACCCGGACATTCCAAACTCCTTGGCCAGACACGGGAGGCCCTTGAGGATCTGCCCTCTGCCTCTGTTTCCAAACTCATTTTCCCAGTCTCCTATGCTCCAACCTTGTGGAATCATAGGCTATTTTACGTTCATGCCAAACTGGATCATGCCCAGTAACTTTGCCCATGCTCCTCCCCCTGCCTGGAACAGCATCTGCACCTTGTCCCCTGGACAACTTCTATTCTCTCCTCAGGTCACAGTCCAAGTTCTCCCCCTCCAGGAAGCCCTGTCTGCTTTCTCCCATCCAAACCTGCATCCACTCACTTGGCCCGTACTTGCTTCTACTTTAACCCTCGGCACACAGAGTTAATATGGCAGAGTAGTTAAGAAAGTAGGGTCTGCGTTGGGTTGCCTGGGTTCCAAGGCCAACTCCACCACTTATTAGAGGCTTGACCTTGGGCAAATGGCCTCATCTCTTGGGGACGTCACTTTTCCCATTTGTAAAATGGTGATGATGGTAACATCTGCCCCGTAGTGAGGATTAAAAGATGTGTTTAGCAGAGTAAATGCTCAATAACTGTGCATTATAGCGATTACCTTTACAGCTCTGTTTCCCCTGCTACATTATTAGCTCTTTTTAGCCTCCAAGCTCTCCAGTTTCTAATCCTGTCAGGCCTACCTTCAAAATAGATCTCATTTCTGAGCACATCTCACCCCGACTAGCTGAATGCGAGCCACCATCCTCTCCCATCTGGGCAACAGCCTCCTAACAGCCTCTGTGTACTGCTTCCTATCCCTTCAGTCTATGCCTTACAGCAGTCAGAGGATCAGAGTCTCCTTTAACATAGAAGTCAGATGCGGTCATATCCTGCTCTGAACCATCCAGAAGTTTCTACTCTTCTTTTTATAAATAAAGGTTTCTTACCTTTTTTTTTTTTTTTAAAGATTTTATTGATTTATTTGACAGAGAGAGACACAGTGAGAGAGGGAACACAAGCAGGGGGAGTGGGAGAGGGAGAAACAGGCTCCCGGCCGAGCAGGGAGCCCGATGCGGGGCTCGATCCCAGGACCCTGAGATCATGACCTGAGCCGAAGGCAGACGCTTAACAACTGAGCCACCCAGACGCCCCAAGGTTTCTTATTCTTAAAATAAAACCCAAAGTCCTTACTATAGCAAAAGAGTCCCACACGATCTGGCCCCTGCCTCCCTCTTCGTGGTGCTCCCCCTTCTCCAGCCACACTGGGCTCCCTGCCCTTCCTGGTTCCTCAGGAACAGGGAGCA
This sequence comes from Mirounga leonina, assembly GCF_011800145.1. NCBI lineage: Eukaryota > Metazoa > Chordata > Mammalia > Carnivora > Phocidae > Mirounga > Mirounga leonina. The sequence continues at coordinate 36,572,600 of NW_023270453.1, read as the reverse complement.
AGACCTCATTCCTCAGTCTGTTCCTCCCCCCAGGTAACCGCAGGGCTCACTCCCTCGCTCCATTCAGGCCCTGACTCTTATCCAGAATGACTGTTACAATCCCTCTCCCGTCCCTCTCTGTTAAAAACATTCATGGCTTCCTGACATGATGTTTATATGTGTCTGTCTATCTGTCCCACTGAAATGCTCCATAAAGAGAGGGACTTCATTTTATTTACTGCTGTCTCCCCAATCCCCAAGCCAGTGCCTGGCACACAGTAGATGCTCAATAAATATTTGCTGAGTGACTGGACAAATGAGTGACTACAGTGCCCAGAACAGGGCCAGGAACATTTCTGAGGTTTAGCAAATGTTTGGAGAGGAATGGAGAGCCAGGGAGACAGAAGAACCAAGCAAGGAATGAAGAAAGGAAGGAGAGAAGGAAACCCAGAGGATTTTGGGTTTTAGCTGTCATATCTCTTTATTGAGATATAATTTACATATCATGAAAAGTACCCACTGCAAGTGTACAGGTCAGTACATTTTAGTAAATTTCCACAGTGAGGAAACCATCCCCACCACCCGGTTTTAGATTTATCCCTTACTCTTCTGACCCATTCGCTCTCAGTCCTGCTCATAGCTCCAGTCCCGAACCACCACCAATCAGCTTCTGCACTCTCTAATTTTGCCTTTTCTAGAAATTTCATATAAATGGAATCATACATTATGTAGTCTTTTCTGTCTGGCTTTTTCCACAACGTTTCATAATTATTTTTAGGCTCACCCATGTCATGCATGCATCAGTAGCTTGTTCTTCTTATTCCTGAGTAGCATTCCACTGTATAGATATGCCACATTTTGTTTATCCATTTTCCAGTTGATGGGTATTTGTGGGGTTTCCCATTTTAGGCTATTATGAAGAATGTTGCCATGATTTTCAGGCACATGGGTTTCCAAATGTCTGGGGTAGATACCTAGCAATGGAATTGCTGGGCCATATAATAAGCTTATGAGTCCAGAAGATTTTGATGCCCTAAGACTTTTGGAAGCTCCACTGAGGCTTGTAAGAAAATGCTCCAAATGTAGTAGAGGGAAACGCACGTAAAACTCAGTTTGAGCTGCAAGCTCAGCTCCAAGTCCTAAGTACGTGGCCAATTCATTATGCCTATGTTTGAAGCCCATTTGCAGTTGTGTTTGATGTATTGTCTGTAGGGAGACGGTGAAATTTACCAGCCTTCAGACTAACAACTGAGCCTAATTTTTCACCCAGTGATTCTAAAGAAGTTTCTTCTTGGCAGAGGTTTGGGCGAGGAGCAGTTGAAATTGATTGTGGCAAATGATGCGGGAAGAAGTGATACAGTCATTACCACGGAAAAACACAAGTGAAAGGTGAAATGAACATAATCATGTGGAAGAGTCCCTGGCCCCCTGTGAGATTCTGGTCCCTGCCAAGCATCCTGGAACCCCTGTCATCATTCCCAACTGCAGAGGCCTCGAAACCTGAGTCTCCAGCACCCAAGATCTCAGATCCTGCCAGGTACATCCTGACAAATCCTCGCTTCAGGTTTTAAACCCTGTTACTGTGATGATGAAAGTCATCATGAGCCGAAGCTTCCTTGGGCTGTAATGGCATTTACAGAAAGCTTCCAGGCTTTCATCTCCTGCTTTGCTACCCCCACCCCCTTTGCTCTACTTTGCTTTAGTTTCAAAGACTTCACCCAGTGAGGGAATTGACCTCTAGGTGAAAGCTTCAAGGGCTAGACCCTCTTGGTCTCTCTCCCCATCCTACCCCATGAGAAAATGAAATACTCGGGGCGCCTGGGTGGCTCAGTCGTTAAGAATCTGCCTTCAGCTCAGGTCATGATCCCAGGGTGCTGGGATCGAGCCCCGCATCAGGCTCCCTGCTCGGCGGGAAGCCTGCTTCTCCCTCTCCCACTCCCCCTGCTTGTGTTCCTGCTCTTGCTATCGCTATCTCTCTGTCAAATAAATAAATAAAATCTTTAAAAAAAAAATGAAATACTCATCACAGCTCTCCTTAGAGATCTTCTATAGCATAAAATCAGAGTTGGTCCTAGGATATAATTTTGGCTTCAAAAGTCAATCTCTGATGTTCCCAATTGAACAATGACCATTTGAAAAAGTTAAAAAAAAAAAAAAAAAAAAGGCAGAGTTCTCAGAACTTTGGGTAAATAAACATTGTCTCCGATGGGCTCCAGCCTCCCTGCAAAGAGAGAGGACACTGGGAAAATAATTGGTCAAGTGGGCAGATTTCGTAGGAGTTCTTGTTGCGGTTGTTTGTTTGATGTAACAGGGGTTCCATCCGAGAAGGGACTTTAGGCCATCCATCTCTCAGGTCTGATGAGGAGGGAGGTCAGCAGCCCCCAGGTAATCCATGTGCAGGAACTGACTGACATGGGTGGAGATGGGAGAAAGAAGTGGGGCTGCCATCGGCCTCAAGGCTGGGGTCTGAACCCTGGGGAGAGATGCTGAAGGAGCATCTGTGCAACTTAGGGGGCCCAGGCAACACAGCTTTCAGGGCCAGGGGACAAAGTGGGGCACATGCAGAGCAAGGCAGCATTGACTCATTCCAGCACAAGCATGTAAGTGAAGCTTCTGCTCAGGAAAGAAGGTGGGGCAGGCTACAGGCAATGGGCTGGATGACCTGGGTTCAAATCCTGACTCTGCTTCTTTCTAATTGACTTTGGACAAGTTGCTCCACCTGTCTGTGCCTAAATTTTCTTGTCTGTAAACCGGATATATTAATAATGACTACCTCCTAAGTTTGCTACAAGGAACAAGTGAGTTAATACATGGAGAGGGCTCTGCTTTACATGCAGAAAGTGTTTGCTAAATATGTTGATATTGCTGTTGTTGTTATGCATTTCCAGCCTGGAGGAGCACTGGCTGACACCATCTGACACATACATTAATGTCAAGGTGATTCCAGCAGGAGCCACTGAAAAGAAACCTGGAGCAAACATACCCTGAAAGAGTCATTTAAGAGCTGATGTGAAACCTCCTTGGAACTCCCAGCAAAACTTTGGTGAGACTTTGCTGGAATGGGTTGGGGGGAGCACAAAGCCCTTTATTATACAGATGGGGTGACAGCCAGTGGAGTAGGTATGACCACTGTTAGTCATCTCGTTAGATGCAGCTTTAGGAGCCTGGGAATATCTGGGTTACCCAAAGAAGAGACTGGCAGGAACGTAGAGGACACAGCTGCTCAATGGTTCAGCACATCCACACTCCCCAGGTTTAAGTCCCAGATCTGCCACTTCCTAACCATGTTTTTTGAGTGAGTTAATGAAATTTCCCTGTGCCACAGTTTGACTCAACTATAAAATGGAAATAAAAATAATAGTCCATATTCATAAAGTGAGTGTTGGGTTTTCAAGAGATTAAAAGAAGACCCTTAACATGATATAATGCCCAATAAATATCAATGAGCCAAACTAAGCAGATTAAGAGCAAGAGGGTCTCAAGTGGTGGGAACAGCATGTGCAAAGGCCCAGAGGTGGAGAGAGAGGTTCAGGGATCAGTGAGAGGCAATGTGTGAGGTTGTAGCTGCTCTGGGAACCACAAGCCTGTCCTGGGCTCACAGGAATTCTCTGCACAATGGAGTGATGATGAGCAGGAAAGGGATTTCTGGGACATTGGTAAATGACCTTGACTGTGTCTGTGTCTCATGAGCTAAACTGCAAGCCTTTTGAGGGCTGGGACCTTGTTTATCCATCTTTGTACCCATAGCACCTACCACCAAGCCCAGCACAGAGTGAGTGCTAAGTTGGTGTTTATGAGATGTTAAACGCACTGGAAAAATCTCCAGATCAGGAATCTGATCCAGTCTTGGCCTTTACTGATTCTCTCTAGGACCATGACCAAGTCATGCCATTGGTGCCCAGCTTTTGTTGGACCAACAGAAATTATGGAAAGGATTTCAGAGATGAGGAAACAGAGATCCAGAGGATAGGAAGAACACAGTTAATGTCAAACATTAAGTTAGTAATATAGAGTAAGGGCTGGAAACCATTCCCTCTGCTAAGTCCAGTGCCCATTCCCACCTGACGTCTCACAGTGAGATGAACGATTTTTGCTGTAGAGTTGAACTTCATATTCTGTCAAGCTTGCATATTTATTTTCAATGAGCTGGTCAATTCATCTCAAGACTGTGTTCTTCCAAACCAACTTAGGGATTAATAATAAGCATTTACAACAGTGATATGAAGAAGATAGCAATCCTATATTACAAATGAAGAAACCCAACCTCAGAAAAGCTAAATTTACTTGTCCAAGTTCACACACCTGGTAGGAAAGCTGCAGAGTACAAATTCGAACTCACAGCTTCCTGAATCCAAAACCCATGTGCTTCTCTCTCCTGAAAGTGGATTATGGGTACTAGTTAAGGCACTTTGCCTGGAGTGCAAGGCTTCTGTTGGAGGTCTGGGGTTCTGCCCTCACAAAAAGGCCTCCAGGACAGAAGGCTATAGTCTGAGGTGATAGCTCAACCATTCTGAAGGTTCGAGTCCATCTTGGTGTGCTTGGCTACTTGGGAAAACCCATGAAAATCTGAAATTCTTCCTTAATTCTCTCCCTTTCTCCTTCTCTGAAGGGTGGTGGGCCTTAAGAATAACCTTAGCTCTCACCACACCCCTCACTGATTCACATAAACAGAAGTCAAACAGAAATGCAACTTTGTAGATTCATAACTTACAATCACTGGGGGAAAGTAGCACAGGGCTGTGACATCAGATGCAGCACAAGGGATGCTGGTCACCTTCAAGTTAAAAGGCCTCCAGAGACTCTCCACAATTCCTCCCCTCCCCCCCCAGCCCCAGTCCCTTTCAAGAGAATCAATACTTTCATCTCGCTCGAACTAAAATTCACATTTAAATCCCCATTACATCATAAAATATGTCTTGTGCATCTGCACACATTTACCAAATGTATTACTGTCTTTTGCATTTTTTTCCATAAAGATCTATCTTAATCCAATATTGCTCCATCTCCATTAAGGCACCTCCTTTAAAGGCTATTCCTGTATGAATACTCCTGAAGTGCCTGCAATTTTGTTCGCACTGTCAGCTGGAGAACTCTAGAAATAAATGGTAGCTACAATTTAGTGAGCACCTACTATGTGCTATGTATCTTATAAATGATAAATTATGTTATTTAGCCTGTAAGTTTGGTTACTAAAACAGAGATCCCCACATTACAGTTGTCAAATGATACTGAATTTTATTTCTCTCTCATTTAATGACTAGGAGTAAGCTAAGATGAGTGGGGGCTCTAAGATATCAGAAATACCAGGTTCCTTCTATCTTGTTGCTCTGCCATCTTTGGGGGTTGCCATCATTCACCTTTTCCAAGATGGTGCAATGCTACCTTCCAGCCAGCTAGTAAGAGGAATGTAGGAAAGAAATTCCCCCTTTCCGTTAAAGACATGAACTTCTAGATGGCATAGCTGCACACTTCCCATTGGCCAGAACTTAGTCAAAGACTATGCCCAGCTGCAAAGGAAGCTGGAAATTATAGTCTTTAATCCAGATGTCATGGACCCAGTTAGAAATGAGAGGTTCTATTACTATAGAAGAGGATAATGGATATTAGGATAACACTAGCAATATGTGCCACATAAGGTGATCCTAAATGAGATTAGACTCCAAGATTTTTGAACCTGTGATAATAACAGGCTAAAAATAAAATGCTTTGACAGAGGAACAGCCTCATCTAGACCGGGATGTCCATGCCCCATTTCCAACTTTACTTAATATGAAATAACCCAAAATATGGGATGTAGGATTGTTCTCTCTGTGTAGCAGGGACAGAGTACACCACTGTGAGTGGGGATGGGGTTTCCCCTGAAAAGAAGGAATGTTCCCACAGACAAATCTTCGAGAGTGGTCAACCCTGAAGCAAGAAATGAGGATTCTGAAAATAAGCCTTAAGTGAAAGGGATGGAAAATTGTCTCCTCTCTCTGAATTGGGGGTCAGTTTGGCCTGGACTCCACAGTGTAGAGATGCCTAGAATATTTCTGGTGAGGGAAGAAGGGAACTCAGGTCTAGCCATGGAGAGGCAGGCTGAAAGAGAGAAGAAAGCCAGGTAGTTAAGGGAAACTGAGGATACATCTGGACCTGTTCGCTCACTGTAAATAATTTCTTGTTTTGCTTCTTTTCAACTAGTCCAAATTGTCAGTAAAAGCTTGTTAATTGCTACATCTTGGTCTCTGTTCTAATGTGTAGAATAAAGGCAAAGTGCCTGCCCCACACTTAGGATGAAGCAGACCTGCCACTCTGGCCATTCTTCAATTCCTCAGATATGCCACATTTCTTCCTGCCTCAGGGCCTTGGCACATACCTTCTCTCTGCCTGGAATGTCTGCCCCCAGCACCTTTGCCTGTACATTCCTGCTCACCCTGAGCTATTATCTAGGTTGTCACTTCAATAAAACCCTTCCAGGCTCTCCTAACTCTCACCTAGCCCCCCAAGACTTAGTAGGTTCTCCCTGATACTCTCTATCATATTTTTTTTATTTGTAATAGCATATTTATTCATGGCATTGTTCTATCAGTGTCCTTCTTTACTAGATTATAAATACCACAGGGGTCAGGAACCATGTCTGGTTTTTCTCACTCCTGAATGTCCAGCACCAAGGACATTACCTGGCACATGGTAGGTGCTCAATTAATATGTGTTAAATGAATGAATGAGACAATGCCCCTCTCCTAAGGCCAGAGTAACATGGGGGTCATCAGCAGAGAACAGCTCTCGCCACCAGAATGTTGACACTCATGGGGCTTTGACAAGGAGGCAGCACTATGGTGGCATGAGGGAGAGACTAGGATAGAAACACTGGTGATTCAGAAGGGCCCCTAAGAGCCTCTCAGAAATACTCGAGGAGACACACTGGAGCATAAAGGGCTTCAGCCGGTGGCTCTCACGTTCTCATCATTTGGATTATACACATGGAAATAATGTCATCTAATTCTCTATCCATACTATGAGGGAGGGTTTTATTTTTATCTCCAATGAACAAATGTGAAAACAGAGATTCAGAAATGTTTGGAAACATTTGTTTGGAAACCTAAGGTCACACAGTGAGTAAATGGAGTCTGGGTTCAAACCCAGGTCTGCCCATCTCCAAAGACTACCATCATTCCCCGTGTGCTGTGTACTGCCCAAAGGGGGAAAAAAAGGAAATGGGGAAAACCCCACAAAAGTCAATTCACAGAAATGACTCCAATGATAAATTTTTCCAGCTGAAAGCTTCCCCATGACAACTTTTCTTCTGCATGAACGTCTCCTTGGCTGACTGCTCCCACGCCACTCTCTGAGAGCCTCCACCATTTAAACTTAACACTGATTACTTTTCATGAAGTTTGGTTTCCGTTATGCCCTTTGCCTTCTGCAATCAGACCCTCAGGTTTCCAAACCTGAAGGCTGTTATTGGCGCTCCTCTGAACTGCCTCTCTCCCAACCTAAGTGGGATTCTCTCTCTCTCTCTTTACTCACATAACAAGTGTGCTTTTGGGTACTGCCCTTTGAAACACACAGCACTTTATCCATGCCCCTCAAGGGTTAACATCCCAAAAGGAACACGCTAGCATGGACCCAGCTTTTCCAAAGGGCAGTTTGTGTCTCCAAAGCTTCTAAAATGTGCATCTATTTTATCCAGTATTTCCATGTCAGGGGGTTTATCTCAAGAACAAATCAGACAGATGTGCAAAGATGTCAGATTATGGATTTTTTTATCAGCAGGAAAGTTTGTAATAGTAAAAATATGGAAACAACCAAATATCCAATAATAGGAGATTGGTAAAATAAATGGAGATACAATGATATGGGATGCAGCCATTAGATACAACAATGTAGACTTTTACTGATGATAAACAATATTCACAGTGAGAAAAAAGTAGGTTAAGAAGCCAATTGTAGAATATGATTTCATTTCTGTTAAAATACAGATTTATTTGTTCATGCAACAAAATGTATTGAGTTGTTGCTATTTATCAGGTGCTATGCTAGGAGCTGGGGATATAGCCATGAACAAAATCAAGGCTGTCTATCAAAGAGATCAGGAATCCACTGACCATTCTCCACTGGTGATCACTGAGGTCAGTGGCTCAAACTCTCTGAGCTTCAGTCTCTTCATCAATTAAAAAAGGATAATAATGGTTACCTACAGAGATGTAGGAAGGTCAAATATGTATGAATATAAGGGCTCAATAAATGTAAGGTATAGACTATTTATCATGCCAAAATCTACTACTTCCTGCTATTCCCAATCTACCAGAGATTACTGTGATTTTCTGTAAAGACCCTGAAGCTACATCTCAAATTCTAGTCTCAACACAATCATCAGATATCTAAACAACCCAGGGTAAATATTTGCATTCAGTCACTTCAGTCAGTCAGTCATTCAACAAACCCTTATTGAGCACCTATTATGTGCCTTAGCATAGCCTATAGGATTCTACACCCTCTAGCCCTTTCTGCCCTCTGTTCCTACCACTGGCCTCCCAACACTGACCTTCTTGAAGTTTCTCAAACATGTCAAGTTTGTTTACATTTCAGGAACTTTGCTCTTGCTGTTTTCCTCTGCCTGGAAGGTTCTTCCTCTGTACGTCATGACTGGATCTTTCTATCTTTCCAGTCTCGGCTTAAATATCGCCTCTCAGAAAAGTCCTGAGCATCCTAGGGCATCAGACCTCCTGCTCATGACTCTACTTTATTGTCTTCATAGTGTTTACCACTATCTGATATGATAAAATTAATTTTCTTGTTTATTATCTGTTTTCCCCCACTACAACAGAAGCTCTACGAGAGCAGACACCTAGTTTGTCTAGTTCATTGCTGTTCCCCAGATCATAAAACTGTACCTGTCACATAGTAAATGTTAAATAAATTTTGTCAGATGAATGAATGAATGAGTGAATGAATGAATGAAAGGACATGCCTCGCCCCAGGCTAAGGCAAAGGATATAACTAACAGTGAGCAATGCACGTATAACCTTTTATAATCATCACCTTGCAATGCCTTATTTCTCAGTCCTCCAAAAGGGAATTATTCTTGTCCCTGTCTTACCTGAGGATTCTTTATAGTTATGAAACCAGCATTCATTTAAATATGCACAACCCCCTATCAGATCCTTTCTCCAGGACTCTCCTCTGCCAGAGTGCTGAGTAATTATCCTTTAGAATCTACAATGGCTCCAAACTTTGATTAAATGCTTTCTTGGCTTTCGAAATTCCAGGCCAGACTATTAGGCTGTGCTCTGCTATGGCATTACCCAGCACAGTGATTGACTGAGACAGACTTTGTCCCCCTCTTACTTTGCAGCTATTTCCTTGAGTATTTTGATCCGGGTGAGAAGTATGACATTATTGATTTGCTCTGCTCCACTCACCAACTGCCTCATCTGCAAGAGCAGGAATCTTTATGGCTTCAATAATTTCCCGGAGTGCAAAGAACCCTTTTATATTTTTGCTTGGCACTTTGCAATTCTGTAAATCTTTTATGGACTCTAAGGTTAAGTTTCATCCTTTGCTCTCAGGCTCATTGGGATGTCTGCTTGTGCTCCAAGAAAGAACCTGGCCCTTTTGTACCCAATCATGTCCCACCCCATCTTTATCTTTAGAGAGGGAGGGAGAAAAGAGAAGAGAGAAAAAATAAATAAAAACAGAATTTTCGAGTTAAATCCTATAGGGTTTTTTTTTTTTCAGATTTTATTTTTTAAGTACTCTCTACACCAAAGCGGAACTTGAACTTACAACCCTGAGATCAAGAGTGGCATGCTCTACCAAGTCAGTCAAGCACCCCAATCCTATGTTTTTTTTTTCAACTGAAAAGAAAAAAAAAAAAAAAAGCAGCTCAGAAAGGTTTAGGGACTTGCCTAAAATGACATAGCCAGTAAGTGGGAAATGCTCTTATGCTTCTGGTGTGACTTGCAGTGGCCAATGAAATGTGAATGGAAGTGAGCTGTGCCAATTCCAAGTGGATGCCTATAAGAGCTGGTAAATAATTCATGACGTCTTTCCCACCTCCAGGTGGTAGAGGCTCTATCTACCTGCATCCCAAAATGAACTCAGTGGCCCAAGAACTCATGTAGTAGAAGCAAGTGGTAAATCCTTGTCATTTTAAGCACTAAGATATGGTGGTTTGTTACTACACATAACCTAGCTCATCCTAACTGATACAGCCTCCAATTTCAGAGCCTCCCAGATAAGGTCATTTGGAAATCTTTAGGAAATAATTTTGGTTGAATTATCTTGAAGATTTGGACAAGAAGAGGACCTAGAAAATGCAGTTGTTTTAACATCATAGATTTCCCTTTTGTAATTTTGTTCAGTTCAAGAGTTGACAAAGCTATGAAATAAGGAAAAGCCAAATTCATAGGAAGATATTCAAATCCCTTCATAACTTGACCCTATGCCTACTTTCCAGCCTCAACTTTCCAAATCTTCCCTCTAGATAACTATCTAGCTATTCATTCAAATATCTATTGGGTTTCTGTTATGTTCAAAACATGTTACAGACTGTGGTGTATCAAACCCTTACATATACTTCTCATTCTTTGAATGTCCTTGCCACCAATCCCCAGCCTTTCTTTTTCAACACAGTGAACTTTATTCACGCTTCAAGATCCACATCAAAATCCTTTCTACTAGGAAGACTTGTCTGAAACACTTTTTCCAAAGCACATTGAGCCTACTCTTTCTCTGTGTTTATGACATATTGTATGTCTTTGTTTTACCCACTGGGCATGTGGTACTATAATTGCCAGTTCACATATTTATCTCCATCACTGGACTGTGAACTCTTTGAGGGCAGGGATCATGCCTCAGTCATTGCTGAAGCTCTACTGCCTAGCTCATTGTTCATGATCAATAAGTATTTGGTGAATGAATGGATGAACAGTGTGATTCAATCTCACTATTCTTTCTGATTCGGCTCCCAACTTCCCAGCATCTTAGCTTCCTACAGAGGAAAATGGAACCCAAAGTCCCAGAAACTGGGTTGAGATGGAAGTTTGGGTGGCTGCTTAGTTTATTTTTTTTTTTAAGATTTTATTTATTTAGGGACGCCTGGGTGGCTCAGTCAGTTAAGCGTCTGCCTTCAGCTCAGATCATGATCCCAGGGTCCTGGGGTCGAGTCCCACCTCAGACTCCTTGCTTGGTGGGGATCCTGCTTCTCCCTCTGCCTGTCACTCCCCCTGCTTGTGCTCTCTCTCCCAAATAAGTAAATAAAATCTTTAAAATATATATATTTTATTTATTTATTTGAGAGAGAGAGAGCACGAGACTCCATGGATGTGTTAATATGTCTGTGTGATAGCTACCAAGACTGGCTTGCTTAGGAAAGCAAATGTCACTTAATGAGCAGGAATCACCCTCTTAGAGGCCCTAGAACATAATTATGCCAGTGGGGATGTCCTCCTCTGCTTGTATTTCAAACATAATAAATCATGTGCTACCCTCATGAGCCCAATGCTTGGATCTCAATGGTGGAGCATATAAGACTCAAGCCGTGTAGCAAGGCCTGCCATTTCTGCAACCACATCAACACCATTGATCTGTAGAAGTAACCCCAAGTCAGCTGAACCTTCAGAAGACCACCTCCCCCCACCCCCCTTGGTTACCGCCCTCCCTATGCTTGCATCTGCACAGAGCCTGGGCTTTCTGTGTTGGTTTCCTCAACCACATTTGACATAATCCATATTTTCCACTTTAAATATTTATAGCCAACTTGGAGGGAAATATTCTCTTTTTCAACAGGCCTTCTAATTTCATTTTACAGTGAAGGTCAGAGCAATGAATGCTCTGCAAAGGAATTTCTCTCCTGATTTTTAGCCCATGGCAACCAGAATCGAGGGCAGGAAACCTAGAATCCTTGTACCCAGTTTCATCCTCCATGCTCTCCACTATCCATCACCTGAATTCCCCTGTTCAGGGAAAAAACTGCTGAGAAATTACTTTTTAATAGATTTATAGTATTTTTCTGATTATGAAAATGCACATCCCTTGCAATAAGTTCACGATACATATAGAAGTATGTAGAAGAAAATAAGGTCACCTTTACTCCACTACCCAGAAAAAATGATTATTAACAATTTGGTGTCTAATCTTAGATCTTTTTTCCAAAAAAAGGGATTATATTATTTCTTACTAAAATGAATTGTATTATGCATGCCATTTCATAACATTCTTTTTTTCTAATTATAATTATAGTGTGGAGATCTTTCTTGTGTGGGAGTGTATGTGTTTGCCTAACACATCATAATTTTTAACGCTGCATAATATTTCTGGACACTTAGGCTGTTTCCGCTTGTTCATTATTACTTAAAACATAATTTAAAGATATTGCGACTATCCCTCTACAGACAGATGAGTGGTCTTCTTTTACTATTTCTTTCATATAAGTTTCTCGATGTGGAACTGCTGTTCCAAAAGATACAGGTCTTTTAAAAATATTTTTTCAGAAAAATCCCAGAATATTTCCATGTATCTCTTCTTCCAGACCAATTTTAGTATTTTGTCAAGTAATAAAGAAAATTCTGGGGCGCCTGGGTGGCTCAGTCGTTAAGCGTCTGCCTTCGGCTCAGGTCATGATCCCAGGGTCCTGGGATCGAGTCCCGCATCGGGCTCTCTGCTCAGCAGGAAGCCTGCTTCTCCCTCTCCCACTCCCCCTGCTTGTGTTCCTGCTCTCGCTATCTCTCTCTCAAATAAATAAATAAAATCTTTAAAAAAAAAAAAAGAAAAAAAAAGAAAATTCTGCTAATACTTTAATTAATATTGCATAATATTTATATAATTTGGGATAAACTGGCATGTAACCAATACTGAAAACATAAATTTCATTTATTTACCTTTACAGCCTTCAGTAAAGATTTGTAATGTCATACAACACAGCATATATACATTTCTTATCAAGTTTATATCTAGATGTTACATTTTTACTGTGATCAGTATTTTATTCTAATTTTATTTTATTATTGATTTTTACTGATCTGTAGGAAAGCTATTGTGGATTTTTGTGTATATTTTCTACCTGCAATTGTTTTTGAAGATGAATATTTGGTGGCTAAAGCCATCTCATTGTACCTCATGGCTTCGGTTGTATTACAAATAGGCATAAATCATGCAAATTCATTTGGAAACCCCAGGAATATAAGAGTGGCTGTGTCATTTGGAAAGTTCGCCAAGGATAGTTATATTAATCATGTTCTTTATTTTCTGTGTTTTATGATGCTTTGAAATCTTAAGGCCTTGCTAACCTGGGAAAGACTGCCCCCCCACCCCCACCCGCACCCAGCTAGCTAATTCCTAGAGATAGCAAACTACTACCCTACAGGCAAGCACTGCTTTCATATGCAAACCAACCAATCCAAAACCCAAGCCCCACCAACCACCTTCTTTACTGAGTTCTTAAACTCCCAGTGATTCCCTTGTCCTAATCTCCCCCTGGCCTGGTATGAGACAACTCAGGACAGTCCCAAACACCACAGAGCCCAATGAAATTATTCAAACTAGCCAATCCTCAATCTGCTTACCATGCCTCACCCATTTCTTTCCATGGAAACCACAATAAAGGCTCATGCCCAAGCTTCCCTCCTGCTCCTCGGCCACCTGACCAGGGCTGGTGCGTCCCCACCTGGCCCTGCGAGGTCTGGTGCACCTCCTCCTCTTGGCAACTGAATGACAAACTGTCTTTTCAATGGCAGTTGTCTCCTGATCTGTTGGCCTCACCATAGTTGAATAATAAAATCTACATTTTAAAACCATAGTTTTAATAAACTGTCAGAGTCTGATATAGGAGCAAGAGATTGGGCTTTAGAATCAGACCGTCAAGGAGTTGAATTAAACTGCTTGGCTTGGGCGCCTGGGTGGCTCAGTTGGTTAAGCGACTACCTTCGGCTCAGGTCATGATCCTGGAGTCCCGGGATCGAGTCCCGCATCGGGCTCCCTGCTTGGCAGGGAGTCTGCTTCTCCCTCTGACCCTCCTCCCTCTCATGCTCTCTGTCTCTCATTCTCTCTGTCTCAAATAAATAAATAAAATCTTTAAAAAAAAAAAAAAACTGCTTGGCTTATTGCTGTGTGACCTTAGACAAGTACTTCACTCCTTTGATACTCCATTTCTCTCTGCAGGGTAGAGGTTCTGAGAAACAAAATGACTCACTGAAGTTCACCCAGGCAGTGGGTGGCAGAACTGGGATTCAAACCCACGTGAGTCTGAACCCAGGCCTGTGCCCTTGTCACTAAATCACGTTGTACTTCGGCTCATTGTGACATGCAAGAGTCCTGCAGGGCCACTGCCACCATTCTGTGTCCCCAATATCATCATCCAGGTCTGAGGCCAGAGTCTTAGACATAGAAGAGAAGGAGAAAAGACAGGGCTTCCTTCCACAAGCTGAAGGCTACCATTGCCATTAAGTGAGGGTCCTGGTAAGTTGGACTCATTGATTGAATGGGGCTACTCTGAGGCCAAGGCACACTTTACATACTCAGTGCATCATGGGACACAATGACAGCCCTCCTGAAGAAGCAGGAGAGCAATGGCAAGAGTGCTACCTGGATTAAAATGCCCACTCTGTGATTCATGAGCAACTCCAAGGACCCACAGCCTCCCCTCAGCTCTTGTGAGATGTGCACAAGAGGAAGAAGTATGCAGGCCCTTCTCCTTTATACACACTTGCCACTTACTGAGAGCTTACTTTCTGCCAAGACTACACTGAAGAATTCATAATCACAAATTCATGTAAATCTCACAACAATCCTGTGAGGTAAAAAAAGTTATTATCTCCATGTTACAGATTAGGAAACTAGGATTGTGAGAATAAAGAGTCTAACTCAAGGTCATATATCTAAGAAGTGACAGAGTTAGAATTTGAATCTAAGCTTACCTGGTTTTTAATCACTTTGCTCTGCTATCTCCCTTGTGGTATTCTTGGTGCCCATTCGCACATGACATTGATATTGCTCTGATTGGCTATTTGCTGGTATTTGTATTGGTCCAATAACAAGTCACTAATGAACATTGGTAACAGCGCAGGTGGCATGATCAGCAGTATTGCAGAAACTTAATGTTGCCCGTGTTTTATATTTTAACTATTACTGTCGGTTGCTCTCCCGCTTGTTCAAGATTGCTGCTGGTGTGTCCCATTGGGTACACAATGCATGTCTTGGCCACAGGGCAGCCCCACCCCAATACATAACCTCAAACAACACCTAACACAATGGGTTGTGCAGATGAAGTGCTCCTACACCCACATATCCCCTATAAAATAACAGACAGGACACCCACTGGATGTTGGCCAGTGGGGGAGAAAAATACTTGTGCAGAAACATGTTGGCATACAACCCATAACTGGGTGTTTCTCCATAGTATTTAGGCAGTGGTTGTTCACTGGGACTGAGCTGGGCCCTTCACTAGAGGAGCTAGCTCAGTGCTGCCCCCATCTGCGCACTCACACCCATTGTCTCTAGGAGCCTCTGAAGTCAAAAGAACTGTTAACGGTCCAGATATTTCCCAATGCCAGGCCCAGGGGGTTCCAAGTCCCAGGCTCTGAGTTAGCTGCCCCTATATGTCTGGAGCACAACGTCCTCCCTGGGAGGCTGCAGGAGCAGCGCTGGAGTGAGCAGGAACAGAAAATCCCTCATCCGAAATGTTATGCATTAATATGAGAACAACATCTGGCCCAGAAGCCAAGGACCCCAACAAGCTTTTGGTTTGTGTGTGACCTCAGGGAACCCAAGGCTGCCTAAGGAGGGGTTAGCCTTACTCATCACAGACATTGCCACAGAATCACATCTGAAAGGACACTGGTCTCTGCTAAGGACACCAGGTCACAGAGCCCACAGAGCATATGGTGAAGCAGATTAAGAGGGCAAGAGAGATTTCCTGTGCCAAAGCATTGGCCTCATTTTCATGGATTACTACCTATGGCTGAAGTCACTTCCTCTCAAAGGCTGAGGGGCTTAGAGACCAGAGCAGGGACCAGGGCAAGACGTCAGGAGAAGGGGTGAGTCATATCTTGTGACTTCTCTTGTTTGGATCTTTCTGATGAGCAAAAACCCATTTGTTCTGACAGTGGCAGAAAGAGAGGGATATCTGCATGTGGGTATGTTATCTGGCGGCCATCATTTAGATATGGTTTGAAGACTTGACCACAGGGATTTTCTGGCCGAGCCTCAAAAGCACTGATTTCGTCATTACCAGGTAATGGCACCCAGCAGGCCCCTCTGCGCCTCTTGCCAGACCCTGACCCCATCCATGAGTTTCCCCGCCTTTTCACCCTTACCACGCTAAGGGGCTTTGGTGCACTGTCTCACTCAATCCTTAAAACCTGTGAGGGGCAGCCTAGAAGAACGAACACAACACAGTGGTTAAGGGTACAGACTCTAAGCCAGGTCACTCTGCCACCTAGTTCTTGTGTGATCCATAAAATGGGGTGCAGCATGCGGAATGGTGACTCCCAAAGATGTCAGGTCCTCCTCCTTGGAACTTGGACTATGCCTCATACGGTAGAGCTTTTGCAGATGTAATTAAGTCAAGGATCCTTGATCCTTGAGGAAATATCCTGGATTATCTGGATGGGCCCTAAAGACTATCACAGGTGTCTTAATATGTGAGAGAGGCAGAGATATTTGACACACAGAAGAGAAGGCAATGTGACCACAGAAGCAGAGACTGCAGTGACGTGGCCACAAGCCACAGGAAGAGGAAAGGAAGCGATTCCCACTTGGAGCCTCTGGCAGGAGTACAGCCCTACTGACCCCTTGATTTTAGACTCTGGTCTCCAGAACCACAAGAAAATATGTTTCTGTTGTTTTAAGCCACCAAGTATGTGGTGATTTGTCATAGCAGCCTCTGAAACTAACACGTGGGGATTATGCTTGCTATCTCTTAAGGTATTTTAAGAACTAAATTATTTAGTCTGTCTACAGTATTTGTAATAGTGCCTGGTACGCGGTAAGTGCTATAAACAGCATTTACCAAGTAGGTATCAGAGCCATAATTATTTTTTTTAATTTTCTGTTTGATAAATTCATACCCCCTTCACCCATTTCTCCCATCTCCATCCCCTGCCTTGCAACCACCAATCTTTTCTCTGTATCTATGTTCATCGCAGCTTTATTTTCAATAGCCAAAATACAGAAACAACCTAAGTGTCCATTGATGGATGAATGAAGAAATTATATATATATATATATATATATATATATATATATATATATATAATGGAATATTATTTAGCCACAAAGAAGAATGAAATCTTGCCATTTGCCACAACATGGGTGGACCTTGAGGGCATTATGCTAAGTGAAATAAGTCAGACAGAGAAAGACAGATATTATATGATCTTACATGTAGAATCTTTAAAAAAAAAAAAATCAGCACCATCATTTGTAAATGGAAGGAAAAGCTGAGTCTTAGGGAGGCCAATGGGACACGAATGCCTCGGTGCTAACCCATAACACCACTACATTGTTTCTCTTGATTGAGCTCAAATTGTAGAGCCCTAAACCCCAGTAGGAGCCTGAGAAGGAGATTCCAAAAGCCAAGGGTCAAACTAAAATCATATGGTGAGACTCAACTCAAAGCCAGGCTGGAAGTCTGGGGCACATAGTATAGCCCCAACCTCCCGCTCCTGTGTCATTGGTCCACCCATGTGAGCCAGACCAATGGCAGGGACTCTTCTCTCCTTTAGACTGCCCACATCCTGCCATTTGCCCTGGTAACTTAGGAGGCATGCCCTACTGAGCCTCATAATAATAAGACAAATAACAATTACCATCATTTATTTTCACTTACAATTCACCAGGGTTTGAACTAAGTGCCTTTGACATTATACTATACTAAATCCTTAATTACTGTACCCATCTCACAGATAAGAAATATGAGTTTCAGATGCATTAAATGGCATGCCCAAGGTCAAATGGAATTCAAATACAGGTCCATCTGTCCCCATAGCTTTAGTTCTAGCAATCTTCCTCATCACGATAACAGCTTAATATGTGCAGGCACTTTGTCAGGGCTTGCCTGCACACTTTCCCTGAGTCCTGGTAGGATCCCTATTTTACAGGTGGGGAAGTCGATGTGCTAGCTGGACAAGCTGCCCAAGGTCACCCAGAGAGCAAGCAGCTGAGCCAGGACTTGAACCCCAATCTCTTGACTCTAGAGCCTCAGCTTGGCCTCTGCCTGCCTCCTTCCTCTTCCATATGGCTCAGACTCACATGCAGACACCAGCAACTCAGAATTACAGAGGACATTAAATTCTCTCTCTACATACCTTCTTCCATCAAACTACAGAGGAGGCCAGCTAGTGGGAAGCCATAAACCTGGGTGTGAACAGAGTATTTCTAACTTATGTTGACATTAACTAAGTCCTCGAAATGCACAGCGTTATGCCATCTGCTGGAAAACCAGGGCAGGCTTTACAGTAACCAGCAATGATGGGTTCTCCCAGTGCTGGGTGGTGCAATCTGACGAGGCTTTCCTTTTGTTGCAATCACAGAAGCAGTGAGTGGGGACTGTCTCCATAGGAAATAGTCACCACAGTTACCTTCCAACACCCCTAAGCCCAAGTGCTGTGAGGAGTCTCCCAGCCCACTTGGAGATCCCCTCCCTGGGCTTGAGATATGTGGCTTCTCTTCCCTGCAGCCCCGAATTTCTGCTTCTGACTGAAGCTTCTCTTAATCTCTCCCACACTTCTGTCTTCCCCAATTACGACTCCAACAGTTTAAGGGCATATACTGAGTCTCTTCCCTCTTCCCTTCTTTTTTTAAAGAGCAGGAAGAGGCTTATAGAAGTAGCTAGGAGAGGAGAACCGATAAGAGTTTGGGGAGTCACCTGCAGGGTCGCTGAGCACTCATTATGTACTAAGCACAGCCTAAAGCATTCAACATACATTTTCTCCCTTTATTCTCACAAAATGCCTCTGAAGTATTCCTATTTTACAGCTTCAGGTCCTTTTAATGATGCTGAAGGTGATGGTGATGTTAGTAATAATACCATTTGGCTCTGGCCCCTGACTCTAAGGCAGAGCCCTTCATGCTTTAACTCATTTATCCTCACAACAACTTTGTAAGTTATTGTAATTACAATGAGTATTACGAGGTATTGTTATTCCCATTTTACAGATGAAGAAACTGAGGCACGGGGGATTAAATAATGTCACACAACTTGTAATTGGAAAAGGCTACAGTCAAACCCAGGGGATTTACTGCAGAGGTTGACTAATTAGTACATGCTGGCTGGCTGCCTGTTTTGTAAATAATGTTTATTGGAACACATGCCCATTTGTTTACTTATTGTCCACTGCTACTTTTCTGTTACAATTGCAGAGTTGAATAGCTGGAACAGAGATCATATGGCCTGCAAAACTTAAAATATTTACTATCTGGATTTTTACAGAAAAAGTTTGCCAAGCCCTGGTCTAGCACCTGAAGGAGGCGGCATGCGGCATGCCCTGAGAAAGCCAAATGACACCTCCTTCAGCATGTCTTCCTAAGCCCAAAGGTGGAGTGGTGGAAAACACCAAGGCTTCAACGTCACATACTGAAATCCCACACTGATATATAGTTTCTCTGCAGCACCTTGAGTTCTTAATCTATGAATTTAAGGATAACTGTTTCTTTCCTGGGAGGCTGTGTGTGTGTGGAGAGCATTGTAAAAGATGCCATATGTAAAGTGCCAAGCAAACAGTAGGTATGCAACAGGTGCTCAGAAGTCTGCAATGGCACACGTGAAGTGGGAGACTACCTTCACCTCCCCTGCATCCCAACGGAAGAGAAGTGTCAGCTCCATCCGCCACCATCCATGGAGAAATAACACCTATTATCCCACTGAAGTGCAAAACACTTCCCATCTTTTTCACATTTACAGGCCATTATCAATATGCTGCCTCAGCTTGGCAGATGCAAAGAGAATCACCGATCTCTAGCACAGCCAGCTGCCTCCCTGGTGGGCAAGGAGGAGAGGGAGGAGGGAGGAAGGGAGTGTCAGGAGGGAGAAGGGAAGGAGAAAGAGGAGGGGGAGGGGAGGGAGTAGAGGAGGAGGAAAAGTGAGAGAACAGGAGTGGGGCCAAGGCCTGGTACCTCCCCAGACAATGGGGGGCCTCTGCCACTTCTCTGGCCCTCGTCAGTGTCCAAGTGGTCCCACCTCCAAGTTGGACAAAGAGCCTTTTAGAACCTGTAAGTCGAATTCTCAGAATCCCAGGAGCTGATTGCTTCTACAGAATGCTTTAATAATGGAAGCTTTGTATAGGACAAAAAGACCTGGAATCTGCCTGCAGGAGCCAACACCCATCTATTTCACCTCTGGAACTGCCAGAGTGAGAGACAACTGGGAGTGCTTTATCAGACTGGCTTCCCTGAATAGCTTCCAGCCACCACCAATAGTAAGAGCCAACAACTACTGAGCACCTACCATTTAACACTCACAATAACCCAGTGAAGAAAATGCTAGAATCTCCATTTTACAAGTGAGCATACTGAGGCACAGAAAGGAAGATCCAAGACCGTGAGAGAATACACTTGTGTTAAGTCACCTAGTTTGTGGCAATATGTTACAGCAGTCACAGGAAACTAATACGAGGGCTTTGCACATAGTTTGGCACATGGTAGTCAAGGAGGTCATTAGATCTCACCACACTCAACTAACGCAGATCAATCGGTAACACCTGGTCTCCTTGAGAAAGAGGAGAGTGACTGGTTAGTGATGTCTGCCTTCCATAAGGAAACCAGTGTGAACATGAATACTAGGTATTTGTATTTCCTATAACAATGTTCAATAAAAAGCTTTGAAAGTAATCCACAAATGAGACTTCCGCAAAGGGGGTCCTCCTGAGATAGAGTATCTGAGATTGCCTAAATGGCCAGAACTCTCTAAACCAGCTTGGTCTCCAAGCATTCCAAGATCCTGGGAAGCTCCCACAGAGATTAGTAGCTCAGTGTCCTCCCTCCCCACAGCTTCTTGTGGGGAAGGGGAAAGAGACCAGCATATTTCTCAAATTCGTGTCTTTCTTTCCTCACTGTCCCTACAGGCACCATCTTGGCCCCCTGTCCTCATCACCTCAAACTCACATTATGGCATCAGCCCTGCCCAGGCCTCCTCCTCCCATCTGTCCCCACCAGCTTCTCCCCTGCAAGGCTGCAGCTCATCTCTGAAATACCACTTCCCTGCTCTTACTCTGCTCAAGCCTGCTGCTTGCCTTCAGTAGAAAATCTAAACTTTCCTGCTTGACAGTAAATATCGTCTTTTTCCCTTTTCCCCAATTCATCTCCACGTCAGACAAGCTGAGCTGACAAAATAAATGTCTTGAGTAAAAGAATCCAGGTCTTTAGTCAAGGAAAGCCCAGGGGTGCTCAGTAGTTTTTCTTGGTGTGTATTTGGAAAAATGCCAATTATGATGTTCTCAGTTGCAAGTAGCAGAATTCAGGACTCCAACTGGCTTCAATGGTTGGGAAACGTCTCATCTCGCCTACAGGGTAACACAAAGACAGTGGGCTTCAGGAGTGGTTGATTCAGCCACTCAGCAGTTATCAAGGACCCAGGTTCTTTTCAAGTGTCCCCTCAGTTATCCTAGGGGCTAGTGTCCTCAGGTTGTTGCTACTTTATTTTCAAATGATAAACATCTGAAACAAGAAGAGAGGCCACCTCCTCCCATTTCAATTCTTTAGGAGCCCTAAGATTTTCCTAGAAGTCCCTAGCAAATTTACTGTCACTTCCTATTGGCTGCTTTGGGGTCATATGTTCACTCTGATTGGGCATTGGGATTACCCTTGGGCCAATCAGATTCACTCCTTGTGCTGGGGCTGTGTTCAGCTTCCCCTGAAGCTCATTCCTGGGTCAGGGAGGGGAAGCTAATCAAAAGCAGAGGTCTGCTTGAAAGAGGGAAATGGATGCTGCTGGGGGTGGGAGGTGGGGGTGCGAGGTAGGGCAGCCAATGGCACCCATTACAAGAGTTAAAGACACGGCCTTGAATTTGACATCTTTGAGAAATTCTCAGAGTCTTACAGGGTAAGATGCCCCATCTCAGCCACCGCCTAATTCAAGGCACCATCATTTCTTGACATGGCTATTACAATAGCTTCGTCTATTTCCCCCACATCCTCTCTTGACCCTCCCCCACCCAGTCCATTCTTTACTGACATCTGGGGTCACTTTTTAAAATGTACATCTGATGTTGCCCTAAAGACCTCCATGGCTTCCTCTTGCTCTTAAGAGAAAACAAAAACAAAACAAAACAAAAAAAACTATTAACATTGACTTAAATGGCCCTGTAGGATCTGACCACTGCCAACCCCAAAATATCACCTTGGGTCACTTTCTTCCCTCCATCACTTGCCATAACTTTAAGCTTTGAATTTTGCTCTCTCAACTTCTTTGAACCTTGAAGGAGCTCCTTCCCTTCCTGGGGACTTTACATAGGCTGTTTCTTCTCCCAGTTTGCTCTCTTTGCTTGATAGACTCTCATTGAATGTTGTGTTTTATGTCCAGAGTTAGTCATCTTCTTCCAGTATTTGTTCTTAGAGTATCCTTTCCTACATTGTACTGAGCACAGTTATAATTACAAAGCTTTCTGGGTAATCAATTAATTGACATATCCCCTTGCTAAAACTTAACCATCATAAGGTCAGGGACAAGGTTTATTTTCTCTTTTAGTGTATCCCTCAGAACGTGGTATGCAGTAGATGCTCAATAAATAATGGAATTTTTTTTAGGACTTTTAGGGTGGCAAGCAATAGAAATCCAGTATACTATTTAGAATATAATTTCAGCTGTTGTCCCAGAGACTGAGAACTAGAGGCTCAATAAATTAAGGATATCTTTTTCTGACAAGTATTAGTCTTGGTGTGGGCGCCTGGGTGGCTCAGTTGGTTAAGCGACTACCTTCGGCTCAGGTCATGATCCTGGAGTCCCGGGATCGAGTCCCGCATCGGGCTCCCTGCTCGGCGGGGAGTCTGCTTCTCCCTGTGACCCTCCTCCCTCTCATGCTCTCTGTCTTTCATTCTCTCTGTCTCAAATAAATAAATAAAATCTTTAAAAAAAAAAAAAAAGTATTAGTCTTGGTGGAAGCATTCCTAGGCTGACATAGCAGCTCCATGACGTTAGGGATACAGGCTCTTTTTATCTTGTTGCTCTACCATCCTTTGGGTGCTGCCCTCATCATTATGATGCACGGGAGCTTATGGCCACATCAACATTCCTGTCAGCAGGAAGGGGGAAAAATAAAATGGACAGGAGAAAATCCACCCTTTTTGTTCAAGGATGCAACCCAGAAATTACACACAAGCTTTCTGTTAGCACCCATTGGCCAGAGCTTAGTCATAGCATCACTCAGTTGTAAGGGGACAGATGGGAAATACGGTCTTTATTCTGGGTAGCCACATGTACAGCCAGAAATCAGAGGTCTTAACCAAGAAAGGAAGAATGGCTATTAGGAGAAAATTATCACCACCTTGAACAAGGTTAGGCCATTTATTGCTTCACATAATCCCTAAAACGTGGTTAACAATCAAACCTCATAAAGGGCAGGGACAGGCTGGGCCTGAGAACAAGGAGAACTAGGACAGACTCTCCCTCCATCTTCATCTCCGCTCTCTTTGCCTGTCATCTCTTTCACATTGTGACAGCTCCTGAATTATACATCTTACAATGCCCACAGTTGGAGAGAGACTGGCTGTCTTTATCAGTTCCTGGGGAAGTCCAATGCTCACTGTGAATCAAGCAACTGTGGTGAGGGAGACAGTGTCCTATAAGAACACTCTACTAAAACTAAGTGGGTAAACACAGATGCCTCCTACATGATATAAAGACAGAGTGAATAAGTAAGTGAATTTGCACATTCTTAACTGTCATCTTGTATTTCTCAATAATATTCATGTGCCAACACCTTGAAGGCCAAAACCTCCATGGGACCCCAGTTCTGTCTCCCCAGACGCTGGGATCACTCACTGAACGTTTGCTGAGACAGTCAAAGAATCAATATTTGACATTAATGTCAGACAGTGCCATAAAGATGATCAGTGGACTAAATATATAGTGAGCCTGAGAGTGGGAAAACTTAGCAACTGTGCCATGAAAAGGTAACAGTGGACTTGGAAAAGCCCCAAGGCTGCGGTTTGCTGAGTCTGCTTTTAGTGTTCAGCTGATGGGAGGTCCTCGGGGTACAATAAGGGAAGCACGTGCTAATTGAGGCCAGAAATCATCTTCATTACCAGCGTGTTTCTGTTATCCTTTCCATCTAAATGAGACCCAGTGGGTTAAGTCTGGAACATGATTATCAGAGATTTTGCAAGGTGCCTCATTAACATAATTCCCCTCATTAGAAATCAAAGAAGCTCTTGTTGAAAATTTTCCACTAAATATTACAGGGCCATAATTCCTGCATCATTAGGTGCCTAGCCCTGAATTCCAATTGCAAACCTTCCCCTCTGATCTGTGATAAGGCTCAGCTCTTAGAGGGCTTTCTTTCATTCAGTAAACAGTTATTGAGCTCCTACGTGTTGAGTACTGGACTATGTGTTGAAGATAGAGTTAAGAGATAGTACCTAACCTCAAGAAGCTCACAGTATAGGGGTGCCTGGGTGGCTCAGTCTTAGGTTAAGTGTCCGCCTTCAGCTCAGGTCATGATCCCAGGGTCCTGGGATCAAGCCCCGCATTGGGCTCCCTGCTCAACGGGGAGCCTGCTTCTCCCTCTGCCTCTCTCTCTGTCTCTCATGAATAAATAAATAAAATCTTTAAAAAAAAAAAAAAAGAGTAATCTCTATTTTAAAAAAAAGCTCACAGTCTAATGTGACACTTAGCAGTCACTTAGCAGGGACAGGGAAATAGACATATAATTGCAATGCGAAGGATATACGTGTGTATGTACGTGATAAAGAGGGTGGGGTGGGGAGAATATGAGCAAGATATTTAGAAAAACCTAACAGCTTCTTAGCTTGATGGAGAGAGTTGAGGTGAGGAAGAAGAGTCAGGGAAAGCTTTCCAAACTAGGCAATCCATTAGCTATTTTGAGGATCAATGTATGAAAATTTGAAGAAAGGTATTTCTGGCTAGGTAATAATAGTAAGTACAAAGGCCTAGAGGCATAAGGGACAGCATCAGGTCCAGGGACCTGCAGAGAAGGATTTCAGTTCAGAACTTAAGAGAGCAAATTGAGAAGTACAGACAGGCATGAATTGGGGGGTGGGAGTCAGATCACAACACATCTTGGAAATCATGATACAGAAGCATTTCAAAGCTAAGAGAAGAGGGAGAGTGAGAGGTGAGGGAGGACACTGATAAAATAAAATAAAGCAAAACAAAACAACAACAACAAAAACCACTTTACATGTGATGTCTGGAGGATCATCCTCCTAGCAAAAGACCCTTCCTGCTACCCTAGAAACTTTTCCACCCTCCCTCCAATCTCCACCATCTTAACATGGCAGTAGTCAGAGGCACCAGGTTACAATTTGATCTGACAGTTGACTGGTTTGGAGGAAGATCACCTCATTCATGTTGAACCAATCAGGCTTCAAGAGTGTTCTGAAGTTGGGTATAAAATGTTGAATGCATTAGGGGAATGAGCAAACCCTTACTTAACCTTTTCTCAGCTTATCAGAAGATTACTCCAACCTCTCATTTACTAAGGCCCAAAAAGGTGGGGAGATGGTGACTTTGCTAGGACCACACAGCAAGACATCCAGGCCCACCTTTCTCCCACTTGCTTGAGCAAAAAAGAGAATGGTTTTTCAAAGCATAAGCTACTCTCATGCCTTCTGCTTCAAATTTTTCTGCTAGCCTTTTCATTATTTCAGACCCATGCCCACCCTACTTATTTTTGTCTGACATGATACAGTATCCAGCTTGTGAGAAATGGTGAAATGGAGTATAATAAATATATTGCTTAAGCGAAGGAAGTTGACAGGAATATAAATATGGGGCATGATATATAAAACCCCACACATCCCAACGGCCTCATTTATTAAAATCTTGCCATGCTAAATTTACAAAGAGTACTCATTTCTCTATGGGTTCTCATAAAATACTGCTTACACTATTGCTCACATATAAAACCCTCCCCAAATTCACTATTAGCTGACCTTTCTCTATGTAAACCTCAAGGACTGGCTAATATTCACCAGAGACTCAGCATTTCGGTGGATTCAGGGTAGGATTTAGACTTAGATTAAAGGGAAGATATGAACCTCTGGTCAAGGTTAAAATGAGAATTAAAATGGAATTTCTCAAGGAATCCTTCTCTCTGGATCATTCCCATTACTAACCACCCATCTAATATTGAGCCAGACTCCAAATAAACAAAGTTCATTTATCTAATTAATATTACCGAACACCCACTATGTTCTAAGTATTGGCAAGACAGAAATTGATTATCCACAGCTCTTGCTTTTAAAGTATTCACAGGGGTACCTGGGTGGCACAGTCAGTTAAGCGTTTGACTCTGGATTTTGGCTCAGGTTGTGATTTCAGGGTCGTGAAACAGAGCCCCATGTCGGGAGCCCCAGCATGGAGACTGCTTAAGATTCTCACTTTGCCCCTTCCCACCGCCCCAACCACCATCTGTCTCTCTCTCTCCCTCTCTCTTAAAAAAATAAAATAAAAATAAAGTATTCACAATAGAATGAGGGAAATAAATACACAAACATCATTTGGACACATTGTGGCCCCTGTGGCTGCTCCACATTGGAATCCTTTATGATGGGTCCACATGCCTTTGTACCTCGGCAACCCTGCCCTTTCCCCTAGCTAATAGTCTCTGTGACTCTATCCTAAATTTGGGAGAGACAGATGTAACTGGCCCAGCATGAGTCCAGCTATCTGCCCCTGGTGTAAATAGCACTTGCCATCGTGAAAAGGAGTTGGGATAGATGAAAGGCAAATGAAAATGGCTGGAGACTAAGAAGACAGTGGGAGGAAAAGACGAGAATATCTTATACAGACTGTCCCTCAGTGTTGGGATTATGGATGATTACTTTCTTTATAATTGTTAGCATGATCCAATTTTCCTAAAATGACATGAGTTAGGGAGAGAACTAGTGCTTACAGATACAAGCTCTGGAGTCAGACAAAACTGGGTTCACATTCTTGCTCTTCCACTTCCTGTCTGTATGGCTGGAGCAAGCACCTTTGCCTCTCTGAGCCTCTCTCTCCTCATCTGAAGTGCAGGGTGTTAACTTTCCCATAAGCTCTTGTAAGCATTAAGTGAAAACCAGAAGCAAAGCATTGAGCACTGTGTCTCATTCACAGTGATCATTCAAGAAATGCTATTATACACTATTAGTAGTATATATAATTTTTATAATTAAAAATTATTAACCAAAACAAATCAACAAAAAACCTTTGCAAACCCATGTCATCATTGAGCTCTGTTGCTACTGTTTTTTTCCTACCCCATTCCTCCTTGGAATACAGAATTTATCTGTCCTGGAAATGGCTGTTGGAAATTACCACTGTGTACCAAGTGCTCCCCACCACCACCACCACATAATCAATAAACTAACAGCTCCCTCTTTCTAGTAGTCCTCATCACTCATCCTAATTGATCATTACGAGGCATGCTCAGAGGGTCTCTGGATTCATATGTTAATTGACTGCACACCCACTTAATGGGGAACTCCCCAATTCCCCAAGTGTGAGCAGACTCTATGCTCCCTCCTGCACCCACAGTGCATTCTGGGAGCCTTTGGAGGAGAAAAGGTTGGCAGGTGGTGCATCT
Organism: Mirounga leonina; assembly: GCF_011800145.1. NCBI lineage: Eukaryota > Metazoa > Chordata > Mammalia > Carnivora > Phocidae > Mirounga > Mirounga leonina. Next base: position 36,544,899 of record NW_023270453.1, on the reverse strand, counting down.
GATAATTAATTAGGAGCATGCTGAGAGGTTTGACTCCAAGCCCAGCTAATTGCATCATTAAATCTCCACCCATCCTCCATCCCAGTTCCCAAACCAAAAGGCTCTCCCCAGCCTACCATTCCTGTTTGTTGATAAGCAGTCCGAGGAAGATGCGAGCCCTGCTCAGGTCTGTTCAAGACAGAGATGGTCCCTCCTCCTCCCGCTCCTCATTTCTGAGGCTGAAAAAATTGACCAGGAAAATGTTCTTTGAGAGCACCTGGGAATGAAAGTGAACTAACTTCCTCAAAAGGTTGTGTACGGATCAAAGGAAATAATAGAGAATGAAAGGAAGCTTTTAAGGGGGAAAAACCTCAACCTGTATTAGATAAGCAAAGCCTGTTATCTTTTCTTCTGAGGATGTTGTGCCAGACACAGTTAGTTCTCCCTCTCCTGCCCACATCTAATCTCCTCCTCTTTACCATAGAAACCCTGCTTTTGTTCATGGCATCCACATGTGCAACTAAAATAAAATGTTTTTCCCAGGCTCTTGAGAGAGAGGAGTGGCCCCATGAAATACTGCTTTTTGGGGAGAAGTAGTAGTAAACCTCAGAGAGGGTGACGCTGCACAACTAATACATGGGGGGCACTTCTGCCTCCAGCCCTTCACCTTCTCCTTCTTCCTCTCTTTAACACAGATGCAATGCCTGGGGGTGAAGCAACCATTTTACCACCATGAAGAGAAAAGCCAACCTCCAAGGATGACTGAGCTGAAAAACGGAAGGAGTGTGGGACTCTGACAACACTGTGACAGCCTGGGCTACCTCTCTGGGTTTGCTGCTATGTGGGGAAATAAAGCCCTATTTGGTGAAACCACTGTGGGCAGCTATTCCACCCCCCCCACCTGAACACACTCCTGATACCTACCCTGACATCAGCCTGACACATCGATGTGTCAATGTATCAAGTAATAGTAACAATAACATATTAGGATCACATGCTATAGAATAGGATTATTGGGATGTCTGCATGAGACAAATAGTTAAAACTCTTAGGACAGTGACTGGCATATGGCAAATATCCATCAATCTTGGCCTTTATTAGAACTCAAATTTTAAAAAATTTATAAGACTTATCAAGAAGTTGGGAGGGAAACCAACACCGAGATTTGGGGAGCCACAAAAAAAAAAGCGGTAACACCCGTCCTGGACTCAGGAAACTTCCCGTTTAGCAACAATCCTGGACCTGCTTCTTATAAGCTGTGGGACCTCAGTTTCCTCTTCTGCAAAATGAGGTAATGATGAGGATTAACACCCAATGTAAGGGCTTAACACATGTGGTTAGCCCTTGTGGTTAATTCCACCTAGAAATGGGCAGGAGTCTTAAAGGAGAGAATTTCCCATGGCATCACGACAGGTTGCTAGCCAATATCCCAGTCTTTTGGCAAAGGTGTTTTTCAGCAGGCTCCATGAAAAGCAAGAGGAGCTACTCAGCATATTTTCCACTTTGATAAAAATCTCTCAGAGAGGCAGTAAATTACTGAATCCTTGTTTCAGCTAAATCAAACATAGTGCAGATTCCATTGGCATCTAATACTGATATTATAGCCCCCAGGAATAACAAGTGAAAGTAATTAAGTTTAATGATTCCAACGAACCCAATATGCTTGATTGCAATGTGTATGCCTAATTATCTTCCTTTTTTTTTGTTGTGTGTGTGGTATAAATAAGGCCTATTTGTTGTTTTTTTTTTTTTAAAGGCACTAATTTTAAGATGCATTAGGGAAAGTTGCATCCGCAGCAGGGCTCGCTCGAAACCCTGAGTGGGGAGAAAGTCGCTTGGCTTGTCAAAATGGCAAAGGAGGGATGATGTAACACTTAGGTCTCTAAACCGTGGGACAAAACCAGCTTTCCCAACAGCAGAGGAGGAAAGTAAGGAGGCCCAAGCCTCTAGGCTCTCGCATCCACCCTCCTCACCAAGGTAAAGGAAATACAGAGGTAGAGCAGAGGCTAGAGGCATATCCTGAGGAGGAAATGGTGAGGTCTGACTATTGCCTTCAGGCATAACTCTGCTCCGCTCACCTGGAGAGATGCCCCTGTGGTAGACTGAATCATTGGTCCCAATGCTCTAACACCTCCCTCTGCCATATGACTTTCAACTTCCCTTCGCTAAAAGGACAGAATATATTTCCCCACCTCTTGATTTTGGATCCGAACATGTGACTTACTCTGGCCAATAGGATAAGGTGGAAATGATAGGGTGCTAGTTGAAACTTAGGGCTTAAGAGACCTTGAATTTTTCCATTTACCATCTAGTGTTTCTGCCATTGCTGTGTGATCATGGCTAGGCCAGCCTGCTGGTCCCAAGTGGAGGAGGAGAGAAAAACATGGAGCAGAGCCACTGAGTCAAGCCCAGGCCACATCACCTGGACTCCAGCCAAGCCACAAATATGGCAACTAAATATATGCTTGTTGTTGATTTATTTATTAAATGTCACTGGGATTTTTTTTTTTTATGCAGCATAAGGGCTTTGGTATAACAATGAAAACCTTGAAATGCTTTGAGAATTTTGTGACAATAAGCAGTTTTCTGGGAAACGGTTTCCCAGCTTTCAAGGGATTCTGAAAACTATACCTGACCCAAGGAAAATGAGAAACGCCCTGTAAGAGTTGACCACACCTACCTATACTCAGCCACAAGCTGACAACTCCTGAGGCATTCTTGCCTCTTCTCCCTAAGCCCCACTGTCTCTTTCCAACTCCACATTCACTGGCATCACATTCATTACTTCAAATCAGCCAAGACGGTCGTATTTGTACCATACAAACCAACAAACACTACAAACCAGTGTGTTTTTCCTCCCAAAGAGCTACCAGTACTAGTGCCTCCTACTGTAAGTTGGTCAGATCATCCTGCTGTTTTGACATCAGCAGTGTCTCCTGGAAGTAGAGACACCTTCTCACCCTTGCCTCATCCTCATCCTCATCTCCACTGTCCTTGCATAGAAGGAGCCTACAGCTACAGAGCATATGTCAGAGTTAAATGGTCTGTGTTCGAATCCCAGCTCTGCTACTTAGTAGTTGTATGATCCTAGTGAGTTCCTTAAACTTTCTCAGTCTCATTTTCCATATCCGTACAGTGTAAGTAACAAAACAGTTTCTAACTCTTAGAGTTATTAGAAGGATTCAATGAATTCATTCAAGGAAAGCACAGAGCACTGTTTCTGACACCCCCTAAACCCACAATAAGTGACAGCTATCATCACTTGGTTTGTGCTCACATCATCTTCTGCCTTGGTTATTGGCAACACCTTTCAACTGACCTTCCTCTTGTTGGTCTTACCCGCTTTCACTCCATCCTCAACAAACTAAACATGCAAAAACACAAATATAATTATGTCACTGCCTTCTGCCTTCATGAGACAGTCCCAATTTACAAATGGGGAATTTGAAGCTTGAACAGGCTAAGGAATTTGCCCAACATCAGGCAAGTAATAAATAACAGGATTGGAACCCAGGCTCTCCATCTCCACATTCTGCCCCTTTGACTGCATTCTATACCTGAAGGTGAAAAGATAGGGAGGGAGATGGAATAGATGAATGAAAAATGGAACAACAAAAAGACAGAAAGGTGGAAGGATGGATGGAAGTCTAGAAAAAATGGCAGACTCTGGAATGGAAGGATGGAAGGATGGAAGGATGGAAGGATGGAAGGATGGATGGATGGATGGATGGATGGATGGATGGATGGATGGATGGATGGATGGAAAGATAGAAGGATAGAAGCATAGGAAGATAGCAGGATAATGGATTTAATGATGGATAGATACAGGGATTCTCTAAAGCTATATTCTCTCCTTCCCTCTGGCCTGGCCTTTCCTAGGAAGGGCTTCTCTCGTGGACACCTACCTGGGACATCTGCTGAGAATGCAGCAAGCCCTACAGACCCTTTCACTTCCTAGCTCCTAATTCCCTTTTCCTCCTGTCAGCCTAATCCCAAATCATCACTAAACAAATTCCCCCTGGTGATCAGCTTCAGTGAACTGACCAATTCTGTCTTCTTCCAGAAGCTCAGGTTTTCCAAGGACCAGGGATCAAATGTTATATCTTGATAGCTAATACTAGGCATTTACTGTATGCTAATTATATAACTGTCTCATTTAATCTTCATGCTACCCTTATACAGTAGGTACCGTTATTTCCTCCATTCTGAAGATGAAGAAACAGAATCACAGAGAACCTAAGTAATTTGCCCAAAGTTGCACAGCCACATTGTGGTGGATCCAGGATTAAACTCAAGCAATCGGACCCTAGGGCTTGCATTCATAATGACTGCACTATACTTCTGTGTCTCTCAGTTAGCTCAGCTGCTAGCTGCATTCTCTGTATTTGGATGGATAAGCTATTTCCAGTCCATGAGGAGTCACATTGTCTCTTCTGACCTCATCTAAGGCATTTCTCACACCTCTGCCAATTTATACTAATTAATAGTTAGGAGCAGCTACTAAATACAGGCTACAGACTGTATCACCATTACCAAACCAGAGCAGTGTATGCCTAAGACACCTCCCACATGGGATTAAAGAACCTCTGATATCTTGCCTGAGAAAAACACTCATAGAGGGGGCACGGCCTCATTGGGGAAAAAAAAAGACCCATGGTAGTTACAGAATCTGGCAAATTTGGATTCATTTAAACTGTATGACCTTTGGCAAATTACTTAACATCTCTGAACCTCGGTTTTCTTATCTGCAAAATGGGGGGGGGGGATAGCAGCTAGTATGAATAGTTATGAGAATTAATTGAGATAATATATACAAAGGGCCTGGTACAATCAGAAATTTACAAATGATAGCTATTGTGCTGTGCTGTTGTAACATGCCTATAGCAGCCTCCCTCTGGGTAGATTATCTGCCTGGAAATTTTCTGAACAACGCTAGATTGTAGGAAAATACCTCTCTAGCATTGAGACACATTATATAGTATAAAACCACCTGGGAAGAAAGGCTACATTTCCTCAATGTGTGTGTGAGTGATTTTTGTGTGTTTTTCTTTTTTTCAACAAAGTGAAAAATTCAGTCAATTTTGACCAAAGGCCCAAGGCCCTCACCCCCACTGCTCCTTGTCTCCTCCCCAAAGGCCCCTGCCTCCTGCTAGAGAATCAGTTGGGAGAGCTCCTCCTCTGGTTTGGTTAGTTTCCCCTGGTTAACTGACAGGATTCGATGCAATTTAATTTCATTGGGAGGAAGTGGTTCAGAAATCAAGGTCATTTAATTTCTGAAATGCAGTGAAGGGCTGCCTTTCCCAAATGATCTTTCTGCCATCTCTTCCCCCTAAAATGAAAAGTACAGTGGTTAATACAATGGCTTCAAGGTCATGTTAGATCACCTTTCCAAATAAGAGTAGAGTTCTTTCCATGGGATTTTAATTAGGTCGAGTACAACTAATTCTTCCTTTGCTATTTATTCCATTTCCTTTCCTTTCTGTAATTACTGCCAGCGTAACACTCCTCACACACACAAATGGAGCTGAAGAAAGCCATGCGATTATCCTTTATTTCTCCTTCAAGAAAGAAAGGTGAGAGTTATCCACTGCATTCAGTCTTTATAAAAAATCTAAGGACTATAGTCCTAAGAGCCTTCCACATGTGAGTGTCAGCATCATTATAAGGAATGCAGGGGTTCCTAATGTGATCGTAAAACTGTGACACACAGTTCTCCCCTCCACCTGGTCTACAGAAAATGATTAGGGGGGGCGCCTGGGTGGCTCAGTCGTTAAGTGTCTGCCTTCGGCTCAGGTCATGATCTCAGAGTCCTGGGATCGAGCCCCACATCGGGCTCCCTGCTCCGCGGGAAGCCTGCTTCTCCCTCTCCCACTCTCCCAGCTTGTGTTCCCTCTCTCACTGTGTCTCTCTCTGTCAAATAAATAAATAAAATCTTAAAAAAAAAAAAAAAAGAAAAAAGAAAATGATTAGGTATCAGTACAAAGAAAATCAACTCATGCCCAGGTTGTCAATCAATAGACATGTATTAAGTGCCTACCAAGGGCTCAGTAGGGTGTTCAGTGCATGGGAGTGGGCGTTGCAAAAAAGACTAAAGTGCTTAGTCGGGTTTTGTGAGACAGACAATTAGCAGGTAAAATAAATCAACAATATGCAACCTGGCCTTGGAATAGCAAAAGTACAGTGTGTGGTGGTGGTGGTGATGGGGGCTGGGGGGAGACAACCAGAATGCTCTATATGAGAGGTAAACTTGAGTTGACCTTGGAAGCACAAGGAGGATTTAGATCATTCACTCGTTTAAAGATTTCCTGAGTGCCTAATATGTGGTGGACATTGTATAAGTACTTTTATATGTGATATTTCATTATTTCTCACTTCAGTCCTGCGGGGCAGGTGCTATCCTTACACCTACTTTATAGATAAGAAAACTAAGGCTCAGAGACATTAAGCAAACTGTTCAAGGACACAAAAGAGTGGCAGAGCTGGATTTACAGACAAGTTTTTCTGATTCCAGACCCCAAAACAAAAAAGAAGAGAAGACAGTATGATCCAGTAATTGCACTACTGGGTATTTATCCAAAGAATGCAAAAAGCACTAATTCAAAAGGATGCATGCACCCCTGTGTTTATAGCAGAATTATTTACAATAGCCAAATCATGGAAGCAGCCCAAGTGTCCACTGATAGATGAATGGATAAAGAAGATGTGGTATCACACACCTACACACACACACACACACACACACAGGAGTATTATTCAGCCATAAAAAAGAATGAAATCTTGCTATTTGCAACAACATGACTGAAGCTAGAGAGTATAATGCTAAGCAAAGTAAGTCAGAGAAAGACAAATACCATATATTTCACTCATATGTGAAGTTTAAGAAACAAAACAAATGAACAAAGGAAAAACAAAGAGACAAACCAAGAAACAGACTCTTAACCACAGAGAACAAACCGTGGTTACCAGAGGAGAGGTGGGTGTGTGGGATGGGATGGGTGAAAGAGGTGATGGGGATTAAAGAGTGCACTTGTGATGATGAGCACTGAGTAATGTACAGAATTGCTGAATCACTATATTGTTCACCTGAAACTAATGTAATACTGTATATTAGCTAAACTGGAATTAAAATAAAAAACTTAACAAAAATGAAAAGTAAATTAAAGGATATGTGTTTTTAAAAAAAAAAGGGGGGGGAGAGAATGGAACCCATTGAGAAGGGAAAGATCATACAGGTTGTCTAGATATGGAATAAAACTGGAACAGAACCTTTACTTAGAGTGCCAACAAGCCAAGCTCTGTGGGAAGTATGTCTCCTCAGATACCTCTTTTTTTTTTAAGAAAATTTTTTTCTTTTTCTTCTTTTATTTATTCACTTGAGAAAGAGAGGGAGAGCAGGGGAGAGAGCATGAGCACTGGGGAGGGGGAGAGGGAGAAGCAGACTCCACACTGAGCAGGGAGCCCAATGCGGAACTCAATCCCAAGACTCTGAGATCATGACCTGAGCTGAAGACAGACCCTTAACTGACTGAGCCAGCCAGCACCCCTCCTCAGATACTTCTAAAACCACTTTATTTTCATCATAGCACTTGTCAGTACCTGCTATTTTCTTGCTTTGATTATTTGTTTTATCAGTCTTCTCCTCCCTCTAGAATGTGAACTCCAAAACAGGAAGGCCATATCTGGCTTGATTACCACAGCATCTAGTTCTCTGACTGGCCCATAATAGGTGATCAACAAGTACATATGGAATGACAGACTGAATGTCATTTCCCAAGAGCCAAAGGAAGGAGGATGCTACATTGTAAACTCTAATAAAGCAGTCCTGAGTTTCTGTCTTGTGCCCTACAGTGTTATCAGCATGTAGGACAGCATCCACAGCAGGTGGCAGCTACACAAGGACCATAGAAAGAGTGAAGAAAGAAAAGGGAGGAGGGAGGGAGAGAGACAGGGAAGGAGAGAGGGAGGGAAGAAGGAAGAAAGAAGAAGAGAGAGAGAAAAAGAAAGAAAGAGAGAAAGAAAGAGGGAGGGAGGGAGGGAGGGAGGGAGGGAGGAAGGAAGGAAGGAAGGAAGGAAGGAAGGAAGGAAGGAAGGAAGGAAGGAAGGAATCAGCTGGGGCAGAAAGGCATTCACCAGTAGAAAGCAGATTCAAGTTCAGCTAAATTATTATTCCTGCTCACTGACAGACTGAGCCACCTTGCTAGAGGACGAGCCAGAGAAAATTGACTGCCCTGAATCCATTCTTAAAAAACCCAGATGCCTGGCTGTTCCATATCCCTGATGATTCTTCCCTGTGCATATCGCCCTGACCTGACCGGAAAGAGAAAGTGTCCTCTGGACAATGAAGATATCACCACAAACTTGGGTTGTCTTTTCATTAATTTGCATTTTCCTAGGGAATATTTATTCATGTAGTTTCTGTTTGGGCAATTATTGAAATTATGTCTAATTATATGATGATGGTAAATAATAATAACCTAGCTACAAATGCTGTTTCTATTATGGCTAAGGATTTTGTGCAATTTACTAAGAAATATTCTAAGGTAGCAGTGCTGATTAGGAAGAACAGAGGGTGTCATTTTAAATATTTGGTTGAGTGATCACTATTCCTACCCAACTGCTCGGCAGGAAAGGTCCTATATCTTTCTATATCTTTTTTTTTTTTAAATCTCGCCCTAGGGCTGTACTCTTTGAATATTATGACCATGATTACTATTAATAATAGCTACTCTTAGTTCAGCATTTACACTGTGCCAGATCCATTTTAAATCCAAATTAAAATTCAATGCAAACTTAAGTGCCTCCCGAGACCAAGAAAGTATGGTAACTGACTGAAGCAGGCTGGGCTGGAGAGACGATAGAGAGCAGTGCAGTCTGAGGTGAACTGCAGCTTTCAGTCTGGGTCTAAAGAAGACAATACCACTCACCTACAGCTGAGTATTGCCATTTGGAGATGTGAGAATGGTGCTGCCAATTCTTCTGACTTTTCAGGAGAAGCCAGAAATATGGATTTGCATGTGAAATTCCCAGATTTTTTTAACTACTGTGTGTGCCAACAGTCTGTGCACCGCCTGTTTATAACCCTTTAATCTCTGGCATCCTCTGTCAGAAGCTTCTGGAAAAGACTGGTCTTCAAACAGGGGCCATGTAGACTTTGTTGAGTGTGGTGTGGGGGAAGGAAAGGAAACACTGCAACTAATGTGGAGCCAGTGTGGAGGCTGTAAGAGGCCATTTCTCATTTTTATTTAAATTTCATGGAGGTAATTTCAGAGAACAATGAAACATTATCAGAAGTCTGGTCAGAGAGGAGGTGGGTGAAGGGGACAGACAGAATTAATGGCAGCACAGATAAGGAGAGCCAGAAACAGACAAGCCAGAGTCATGAAGAAAACTGTCCTCCTCCTGTGGTCTCCACTTTGGAGGCAAGGGGGTGACACATGCCCCTGGGACTGGCTAACATCTCTGGATCTGCAGAGAAGGTTTACCAGGCTGCCCAAGTCAGACACCCCATGATCAGGAACAAAAAGGCTGATTCTGGCTTTTATGTAACAGGGGGAAGAGTCCCCATACTTCTCCCTTCTCAATTTAAGTGTCATACTCAGGGAAGTCTGGCCAAGTTCCAAACTTTTGATACTCCCTCCCCATACTTCCCCTTACATTCATTACACATAGGATTATCTACTTATGTCAGATCCACTTTCCCTCATGGATACAAGAACAAGGGTTTTATCTAACTTGTTTACCACGATCTCCCCAGCACCTAGAGGGCTTGACACATAGTAGGGACTCAATAAATGATGACTTATAAATGAACCAGTGAATGAATACTCTTTTGATTTTAGGCAGAGGTTACTTAATCACACAATACCTCACCTGTGAAACAGAGAAAATAATAGTACCTCTTAGAACTGCTGTCTTATCTGCACCAGAACCCAAGGAAAATTTGTACACTGTGTGTTTCATCTGCTATCTACAACAGGTATATGAAGTTGGCAGGGTTTTTTTATCCCAACATTGCACGGAGGAAACCCAGACTTACAGAGGTTAAATGACTTGCCTAAGGTCACCCAGCTAGGAAGTGACACAATGGAAATTCTAAGTCTGTCTAAAGTCTGTTTGCGTCTTTATCACCTTTTCCACAGGAATTTAGAGACTGAGAAAGCCATTTTATCAAACTGATGGGAACCAAAGCAAGCTTCACAAAGGAGGTGCATTTATCCTGGGTCTTGAAGAATTTAAGAGACTCTGAAAGGCAAAGGAAGCAGACACAGTATTGGAGGTGGAAGGAACGACCCAGCCAAAAGCAAAGAAATACCAGGTCAATTCAAGGACTGGTGATTGGGTCATCAGAGATAAAGGGGAGTCCTGAGTAAGGCTGAAACCATACTGTGAAAACTTTGAATTGGCTCATCCTCTCAACAATTATTTGAGTGCCTGCCATGTGTAAGCCATTGTGCCAGGTGATGGGGAGAGGGGACAAAGCACCCTGGCTTCCTGTCCCCATGGAGCTGACGGTCTGTCTAGCAGCCTGTTACACTCCATAGCATTGTGTCAAGGACCAAATGAAGAAGCAGGCAAGAAATTACTTTGAAAAGCTAAACTGTGTTATTTAAATTCTCTCCTCTGTTCTACTATGTCAGATAGATGCTTCATGGTGATTAAGTGAAAACCCTAGTTAAAACTGGCTTTCACAGAAAAAGAATTCATTGATTCAGGTAAAGAAGAAATAGAGAGTAATCTGGCCCCTGTCCCAGGGGCTTTACCAAGTGAACAGAACGAAGCTGACCAGGACTCTGCTCAGCTTCCCTGTGTGTGTGGGCTTCATTCTCAGACAGCCTGGTCACTCTCAACAGCTCCAGATCTCAAACCTTCTCACCTTCACATCCAACTGAAATGAAGCTCCTCTTTCCCAACAGCTGAACCCAAGTTCAACTCTCACTGGCCAGAAAGTAACCACGTGCTCACCTTAGTACCAATCACTATACCCATAGGGATGGAATATATTAATTTTCTTGGTGAGTCAGAACTTCCTTTTTACCCACCCAAGCAAAACAAACAAACAAATAAACAAAAACATAAGCTAAGAGTTAAAGAAGAAGGTTCCTCAAAGAAAATTCTGTTGGACAGCCATACGCAGAAGAATGAAACTGAACCACTATCTCACGCCATACACAAAAATCAACTCAACATAGGTTAAGTCTCAACATAGATCTTGGAGATGATTTTCTGAATCTAACATCAAAAGCAAAAACAAACTGGTGGGACTACATTAAACTAAAAAGCTTCTGTACAGGAAAGGAAGCCATCAACAAAATGAAAAGGCAACCTACGGAATGGGAGAAAATATTTGCAAATCATATATCTGGTAAGGAGATAATATCCTAATATATAAAGAACTCATACAACTCAATAGCAAAAAAAAACCCCACAAACAATCCAGAAAATCTGAATAGATACTTTTCCAAAAAAGACATACAGATGGCCAACCAGTACATGAAAGGATGCTCTACAACATTAATCATTGGGGAAATGCAAATCAAAACTACAGTGAGGTATCATCTCACACCTGTTAGAGTAACTATTATCAAAAAGACTAGAAATAAAAAGTGCTGGTGAGGATGTGGAGAAAAAAGAATGCTTGTGCACTACGGGTGGAAATGTAAATTGGTGTAGCCACTATGAAAAACAACACAGAGGTTCCTCAAAATATGTAAAACAGAACATGATCAAGCAATTCTACTTCTGGGAATTTATCCACACAAAACAAAGACACTAACTTGAAAAGACATCTGCACCCTCATGTTTACTGCAGCATTATTCACAATAGCCAAGATATGGAAGGAACCGAAGTGTCCGTTAATCAATGATTGCATAAAGAAATTGTGGTGTATAGACATACAATGGAATATTGTTTAGCCATGAAAAGGAACGAAATCTTGCAGTTTGCAACAACATGGTGGATCTCAAAGGCATTATGCTAAGTAAAATAAGTCAGACAGAGAAAGACAAATACTGTATGATCTCTTTCATATGTGAAATAAAAAAATTTTTTAAATAAATTAAAAAAACAAGCTCATAGATACAGAGAACAGATTGGTGGTTGCCAGAGGCAGGAGTGGGAAAAATAGATGAACTGTTTGTTTTCTTCTAGTTTAAACAAATTGAATTTACAAAAAGAAAAGAAAACTCTTGGGATAATTTTACCAGAATAATGGTAAATTCCAGAAATGAAAGCATAGCAGTACACTATTACCAACAGGAGGTTGTGATCTTAAAAAATTTTACATTATCAAAAACCACATTATAAATACAATGTCAGACTTGCAAAGTCAAAGTTGTATGTGTGTTGGGGGGGGATCTGGCAGAAATTTCGCTAACAAGGTTTTCTTTTTTATGGTAGATATATTTATTTTGTCGCTGCAAGCTATAAAACTGACAAGACATTGCTAGGCAAATCCTCAGCAGTACTTGAGATCAGACCCAAATCAATGAGCCTCGAGAGTGGTGGTTCTCAACTTTGGCTGCACAGGAAAGCTCTTAAAAATGCACATGCCCAAGCCTCACCCACATGATTCTGATTTAATTTATTCAGGGTGTGGTCTGCTAATGGGTCTTTTAATTAAAACAGTGGTTCTCAACTTTGGCTGCAATTAGAATCACTTGGAGAGTTTTTTTTTTTTTTTAAGATTTTATTTATTTATTTGAGAGAGAGAGAGAATGCACAAGTAGGGGGAGGAGGGGCAGAGGGAGAAGCAGACTCTCCACTGAGCAGGGAGCCCAATGCGGGGCTCTATTCCAGGACCCTGGGATCACAACCCAAGCCAAAGGCATATGCTTAGCCGACTAAGCCACCCAGGCACCCCACTTGGAGAGTTTTTAAAAATCCCAAAGTCCAGGGATGCCTGGGTGGCTCAGTCAGTTAAGCGGCTGCCTTCAGCCTGGGTCATGATCCCAGGGTCCTGGGATTGAGTCCCACATCAGGGCTCCCTGCTCAGCAGGTAGCCTGCTTCTCCCTCTCTCTCCCTCTGCTTGTGCTCTCTCTGTCAAATAAATAAAATCTTTAAAAAAAAAAAAAAGTAAAAATAAAAATAATAAATAAATAAATAAATAAAAATTCCAAAGTCCAGGGTACAAGCCAGACCAATTCCATCAGAATTTATGGATGTGGGACTCAGGAATCAGTATATTTTGAAGCTCCCATGAGCAACACAGTTAGTAGCAACCAAAAGGAACTTAAAGAACATGTCCCCAGCAAGCAGACAGTGGCTCCATGAAGCAGCTGGGTGTTCCTCTGCAGTGTATAAGATGATTTTTCTTTTTTAAAGATTTTTTTTTAAATTTATTTGACAGAGAGAGACATAGCGAGAGAGGGAACACAAGCAGGGGGAGTGGGAGAGGGAGAAGCAGGCTTCCCGCGGAGCAGGGAGCCCGATGCGGGGCTCGATCCCAGGACCCTGGGATCATGACCTGAGCCGAAGGCAGACGCTTAACGACTGAGCCACCCAGGCGCCCCAGATGATTTTTCTTTTGATATCCATGCTCTGGTTCCCAATTTCATTCCCATTATATGCAATAGAGATATGAGTTAGGCAAGCCATGTCCATTAATTTATTGATGGCATCGGATCCATTTCTCACTATAAAAACTTCTATGGAAGAAGAGCTAATTTTCATGGCTCACACAGGAGATACCACAAGTCACCCTCATTGTCAATAAGCTCAGTTAAGGATTTGCATTAGGAGCTAATATTAAATAAGGGTTTAAATTTCCTCCAGGCCCTGTTCTAAGCAGTTGACATAGACATGACTTATTTAATCTTCAGAAAAGCCTGTGTTATCATCATCCCAATGTTATGGATGAGGAAACCAAGACACAGAGAGGTTCAGTGACTGGCCCAAGATCCCATGGCTACCAAGTGGTTGAGCCACGATTTGAATCTCCAAAGTCTGTACACTTAACCTCTACATTGTAGAAAGCCTGGCTGGAAGTTAAAAGGAATGTTCAATGCATCTGACTCTATTGCCACCCTAGAGTGACCACATTCACAGCTTGAAGGAACTCTCCCCTGTGTTCTCATTAGAGACCGTGCTGGTGGCCTCTGGACTGGTGGCCTTTCAGATTAGGTCCACGGGGTTCCCTCTTTCATCCACTGGCTCAAATGATTTGATGAAGGTTAAAATATACTCCAAGAGGAAGAGGAGGAAGACACAGGGAATGCATATTCACCACTCTTATGCCCCAGTGTCTTTGCTCAAAACAAATGTTCTCTCTTCATCTCTTTCTCTAGTTAACTGCAACTTCACCTCTGCGACACAGCTCAGGATTAGCATCCCCTCTGAGAAAGTTCTCCTCCTTCAAACCCTTCCTACTCCCAGGTTTTCCTTCTCTCTCCAATGAAGGGTAGAGCCAACAAGTCTCAGATTAAGAGTTGAGATTCAGGCAGAGGGCTGCAATTGTTTAGTAAAACCACCCGGATGAACAATTTTGGCTGTGGAAAGATGGCCCTTAGAGTCTGGAAGGATTAGAACACCCATGAAAAACTGAATGTCTCTGTATAACAATGCGGGAGGAATTTGGAAGCTGCTGGGCAGGATGAGCAGTAAGAATGCAAGCAGATTCTTGGAGGTGAAGGATAATAGCATGGCTGCAGGACAGGAAACTTGAAGAATGATGTTAGGGAAAGATAAGTCCCCTCATATTCTGGAGGGTCTGGCAGAGGTACCTTGCAATAGGATGTCCTCTTAAGCCCCTATTGTGCTATAATTGAACCCCTTTTATTACCTTGCCTCCTCTCCCCTCCCCCACAAAAATTTAAGTGAATTTCAACTTTATGCAGTTCTCTTGGTTGACTGGCATTTTGGAGAAGCAAGGGAAAGTAGCTTTGTTGCATATTTGGGCTGATGCAAAAAAGAAAGAAGAGCATAGCCACAGAAAGAAAAAGACAAATGTACCCAAAAGTGATGGAAATCAGAGCTGGAGATATGAAGAGAAGCCATAAAATTTAGGAAAGTCTTGGGGAAGACTAATCCAATAGCATGAGATGCAGTTAGGGACATGAGCCAATGTTATTTAATTCTCAAAAGACAAGGCACCCTCAGCTATTACTTTAGTGACACAAGGTTTCTCTTAATGATGGGTTTGCAAAGGCACTAATCTCTCCTTTGCAAGCTGCCAACATTATACAAGAAGCTTGAACAACCAACTTTTTAATAATCCTGGTCTGGCCATAGTGAACCATTTTAAGCACTGCAAACACTTCACATTTTTATTCCCCTACAGATTTTTATACGTTTTTCCATCTGCCTGAAACATACATGCCCAACATCTTTGCCTATTTTAATTTCTCCTATTCTTCCAGACGTTAATCTCAGTTGTCACTTCCTCTGATGTTTTTTTTTTTTAAAGACTTTATTTATTTATTTGGCAGAGAGAGAGAGCACAAGCAGGAGGAGCAGCAGTCAGAGGGAAAGGGAGAAGCAGGCTCCCCGCTGAGCAGAGAGCCCGACGTGGGGCTCAATCCCAGGACCCTGGGAACATGATCCGAGCCAAAGGCAGACGCTTAACTGACTGAGCCACCCAGGCGTTCCTCCTCTGATGTTTAGTAATGATGCTTTAGACTGCCAGGAAGAAACAAAACTCACCTCCAAGTGGCTTAAATAACAGGGTATTTCCTATTGAATTCAGTACCTCCTAGGTGCCATTCTCATACTCTCAGTGCATTGAGTTCCTCATGCCAGTGGGCAAGGAGCCAAAGAAACAAGGGACAAATGCAAGTGAGCTTCCTTGATTCTGAGTACATGAAGCACTAGGGGCAAATACACAATGGGGGCAGGGAGAAGTCACTGAAGCATCCTTTGGTGCTCCCACGCTGCATGTGAATAGAAAATTGGCAGTTACAGGAACCATGGTCCAATAAGGGCAAGGGCTCAGAGAAATCTAGCAGGGTAGTGGCGGGTGAAGATGAGGAATATGAATTATGAGCTCAGGACCAACTGCAATAGCAGGGATCATAGTTTTACAAATTCTCCTGCCTTGAGACTTATCAGAGAACTTAGCTGGCTACCAGCTTGAAGGGGACTCTGTGACTAATCAGACTTGTACATTTTCTCTCCAGGAAGAAGGACATCTTGTTTCCAAAAGTCGAGGGCAACAGGGGGCTCTTATTGATGCAAGGGGTAGACTACATTAGACACCATTCACATGACTCCTATCCACCCGAGATGCCATGAGAATCAGGTGCCATCTGACTGCACCCCAACTCACCCCTGCACCTGGACCACACATTTTTCATCTCCCTAAGGTTTCCCTGTTAGTACCAAGCTGCTGGACGCTGTGGGTACCCTGGCATGCAAAACTCAGAAGTTTGAGGCAATCAACACACCACAGGTGAACCTTTGATCAATGGAAGATGAGAGTTGGTGGAGAAAGCATCCCCCCACCCCATCCCTCTAGATGCACTGGCCTGACGTGCGGTTTACAGGGGGACAGTCACATTTCCTGGCAACCAACTTCATAATGCTTTCTCATGCTGGCTCTTCCTTCTCCCTGTCCCCCACACGTGTTCTCTGATACCGCACCATCCAACAAGGGGCGTATTAGGCCTTTGCCTTAGAATCTGCTTTTTTGAGCAAACCAAAGATATCACACATAACAAATAGTCTAGAGGTAAGAAGTTCCAGAGTTCAGATGGATATGTGCCCTTTTTATCTTTCTAATCTTCCATTTTTGATGTGTTGGGTTTTGTCTTCACACTTAATCCTTTCATGGTTTAATAGGACTGCAGTAACTCCAAGTATCAGAAGATCAAACAAAAATATTTAAATTCTGAAAGAGGGGAAGAGGGCATTTCCCTTCCTTCCTAAGATAGGGGTTAAGTCTCCTAGAAGCTCCTCAGAGTTCTGGGAGAGAACTTTTCACACCTTATTGGCCAGAACTCCGTCCCCTCCCTATTCCTAACACCCGGAGGAATTGAATTTCTTAACCCAATCATCACCTGGGACTGGAGAGGACCCATCCTCCCCCGAAATCACATTCCTGAACAAATCCAGAAAGGAATGAATAGCACCTAGCACAGCTGGTAACTATGTCAGACACTTAATTAGCTAACCAAACAGTCATTTTCAACACTCCACCTTCGTCCATCTTCCATTATAAAGGCTAAACAAGCAAGATACTCACTTTCTAGTTTCCCTTACAGCTAGGGAACGATATGATCTATTTCCAGACATTTGTATGGAAGGGGATATCTTCTAAGGGGCTTCTTCTAGGTCCTCCTTGATAAAAGTACATTGACATGAAAAGAGCTCTCTCCCTCCCTCCCTCCATGGTTACCTCTCTGATTCATGTCTTTAGACTTGATCATGGGAGGGCATGATTCCTGGAGCTTTAGCAGCCATCTTGCAACCATGGGGCAATAAGCCTAAGTGTGAAAAACTAATAAGCTGATAAAGGTGGAGTAAAATAATGAAAAGAACCTGGCTCCTTAATTACATCCTTGAACCACTAAAGTAGTTCTGTGATTGCTACTCTCTGAAGTTTTTAGTTATATCAGTTAATTATCTTTCTTACTTAGCCATTATTATTTAAGTATTGTATTACATGCAGCTAAAAGCCATTCTAACTGATAGAGCAGCCAACAGTGTCAGCCATTTCTGGACCCTACAAACTATATTAGCTTTCCCTTTCCCCTGACACCCAAGGCTTACTGCTATCACGGTTATTACTGCACTATGCTTTCATTGTTCGGTTGAACAGAGAGTCCTTTTAAGTACCTGAGGTGTGCAAGCCAAAGCTGAGCCATAGCCATGGAGACTGAGGTACAGGATTGCAGTGGGCTGGACTAAGTGTCCCCCAAAGTCTCTTACAACTTGGAAATCTATTACCCGATTCCTTTCATATAAATGTCCCTCTTCCATGTATAAAAGTCTTTTTATTTACATTATGTCATAACAAATTGCCAGTTTGTGTTTCAAAATGGGGAAAATACAACAGTGAGAGTTGTATAAATGTTCCTACTCTGTTTGTAATGTGGGGAATTTCCAATTTAAATTTCCACTTTGCAGATGATTCGGGGGTTATTTGTTATTCTGAACAGGCCTGTCCTCATTCTCCTTCAGCAGTATGGAGAATGGATATGAAAAAAAATGTGTACAAACATTCCTTTCATTTTGAAATGATATTAATAAAGTACTTCCTGTGGTTATGGCTAGTAAGTCACTTGTTTCCTAAATTTTCTGTGTGCAATAAAGGCGTATGAAAAATTCTAATCAATATGCTCTTCATGGAAGCTAAGAACGCAAAACCTTCTCACATTGTGTGGTATTTGTAGAGTTCATTATCATCTACAATTAACAGAGGAATTGTCTTTACAGAAAAACAGAAAATGGAAGATTAAAAAATTGACCAGGGGCCCCTGGGTGGCTTAGTCGGTTAAGCATCTGCCTTCGGCTCAGGTCATGATCTCAGGGTCCTGGGATCAAGCCCTGCGTCGGGCTCTCTGCGTGGCAGGGAGCCTAGTTCTCCCTCTCCCTCTGCCTTTTGCTCTGCCTGCTTGTGTTCACTCTTTGCAAATAAGTAAATAAAATTGTAAAAAAAAAAAGACCAAATAGCTACCTGCAAACAGAAACCTTTTATAAGTAGCAATAATACTTAAATTTATAATACATCTTTTGTTCAGAAAACTTTCCCAAAATTTTGTCTCTCTTCAGTGCATGATTTCTTGCTGGTTGACCAGAGAGAAGAGAAGAGAATGAAATCAGTTCTCCTCCAATTTTGTGCCACGTACTTTATAGGTATTACCTAATTAAATAATTTTTCATTTAAAAATACTTTTTAAAATTACACAAGTAATAAACACTCATTGTAAAATTTTTCAACAATTCAGAGGCATAAAAATTAAAAAGTGAAAGTTCCTTTTCACCCCCTTCACCTCTCAATTTCACTCACATCCCTGGAGATAATCTCTATATCCTTGCATGTGTATCCAACCAGACTTTTTTCTGTGCATTTTCATAAATACACATATTCTTACATGAATACATAGAGAAATCATATTTCATCTATTCTAGGATACAGGTTTTTTTTTGTCAAATTAAAAATCTCTGAAATAAGGATGCATCTTAAAATGAAAGGCATTGTATGATGGTCAATTTCTTTCCTTATTAGTGGCACATAAAATTATGGTGCATCTTGAAATAAGTGGCATTTTAGAGTAACAAAATATAGTAGATATAACACACAATTATATAGATGTATGGTTCTGTGAATTGCTATGGACATCTTTCAGTACACATGGGTCTGTGTGATCTGTCATTGAATAAATGTACTGCCTTTATTTAGCCATATCCCTTTTAGATGGATTTTCAGATTATTTCTACATCTTCCTGGTGGGAAATAGTGCTTCCATGACCATCCTTGTCCCTAGTCTTTGGGCCCAGTGAAATAGTTGTGAAAGAGAGATTACTATCTCATAAGTTCTCATAGTTACCCTGCATGATAGGAAGAACCTATTTGATCAGAACTCAACTAGACTCACAGGCAAATCCTGGCTCCAGGGTCGCTATGTTGAAAAACTCAGGGGTATTCAAACTGTCATCTGGGAGAGGGGTCAGTAAACTGTTGCTGTAAACAGCCAGACTGCCAACATTTTAGACTTTGTGGGCTATACCATGCTGCAGCTACTTAACCCTACCAACATAGCATGAAAGCCACCATAGATGATATATAATAAATGAACATGTCATTCTGTTCCAAAAAGATTTATTTAAAAAACAGATGTCAGGCTAGATTGTCCCAAGGGTCACAGTTTGCTGATCCCTGGTCTTAGAGAATGGTCCTTCCTGGAGTTGTGCAGTGTCCAACTTGAGTGGCCCTACATAGCAGCCCTGCCTGACCCCCTCCTCTCAAGGGATCTGACTCAGGATAAATGTTATATAGCCTTCCCAACCTTGAGTTTTTAACCTTTAATTGTGTAATGTAATCATAAAATATTTTTTAAAAGTATGTGTTGTTGAACGAAAGTGAACACCTGAGCTCAGTTTCTTCATAAAGAAAATAAATCTATGTTATAGTGATTGTGAAAATAGATGGAATGCTACATGTAAAACATTTACAAGTGCTTAATGAATAATATAGCTATTTTAGAACTTTTTTCTTTTACTAATCAGAAAATTCATAGTTATTTATTCAGAGAGGCAGGACACAAATCAGGTGAGTCTGACTCCAAAACTTGTGTCTCTCCTACAGCACCTACAAGGTCAAAAGGAAGGATCTACTGCATAGACAATCTGAACCCAGAGAGCCCAGAAGGCTTTTATAAATTCCCACCAGGTCAGCATTGGACATAGTGGGCTCTGGATCTCAGGGTATCCAGCAAATATACACATTACCCACCAGAGGAGGAAGTTTCTGTAAGACCCAGCCTTCTGGGCTTGCAGACATCCCCAACCAGTGCATTTTCCTGTTATTTATGCTGATTCAATTTGATTACAGTTCTATTACCTGGATGAAAATGCTGCCACAAAATGGTTGATAAAGCTGTCACAGCAAGATGGAGATAGTAAGTCTCATTAATATTTAGAAAAGAACCCATAAATAAGATTATCAAGTGAAATAAGATAGTCTCTCCTCCAACTTCTAACAAATCTCAGGTGCGAAACCATGTAATTTCCCCAGGTGTACTCCCTACCAGCCCCCCAGATGTATAGAAAATGATTTGTGCGGGAGGGAAATTGACATGCAGACCAAGGAGCTGGCAAAAGAATTCGAGCCTCGAGGCTCCCTCAGTCTTGCTGTTTATTTGAGAAATCACTAGGTAGAATCAGGGGGTCTGGACCATGATTATGGAACACATCGGTCCTTGAAAAGAGCCTGGAGATGACAGAGAGGTGATGGGACTGTCCCCTTGAAGGTGAAGACAAAGCCAAGTCTGACCCCCTGAACAGTGAAGGGCCACGTTCCCAGGGGGCGAAGAGCAGGTGCTGCCCCCTTGGTGGCACTACCCTGCCTCCCACAGTCACATGCGCCCTGCCCACTCTGCCCACCAAGGGACCAGACTCCTGCCTCCCTCTCACTTTGTGGCTCAGTCATCCAGACTGAGGTGGTCACTGGCATTTCCCTGCAGGTGGCCACACTCAAAGCCTCATGCAGGTTGAGGCTACATACGAAAGGAAAATTTTACTGAGTTGCTGAAACCTGATTCACTAAGAGCCACTTACAGACAGGGACTGGTTGGGTCTGTATCTTCAGGGGTCCCCCGATAAATGGCTGCTGTGTGTGTGCAGGGGGTCTAGAGATGCTTATTGCTTGAAATTGAGTAAAGCCACCAACAAAATATTCCTAATGGATGAGAGAGAGAGAGAGAGGAAGGAGAGAAGACAGGCACAGGAGTGAGGAGAAGGAGGAGGGCAGAGAAAGTGGCAAAGATGCTTAAATGTGCGTTGAGCAGATGAGGTGGAGGAGGAGCAGAGACAGAGAAGGGAAGAGACAGGAAACACACAGAGACAAGAGGACAGAGGGGAAGCGGAAATGGGTGGGATGTGAACTGGGCAGATGGGGCAGAGCAGATAGGGCAGAGTCAGGGACAGAGAGAAGCAGCAGGTGGGGTGGGGGGACAGAGGGCCAGCAGCAAGGTGGGCAAAGAAAGACACACAGTGCAGGTGCACCGAAAGAGAGATGGACACAGAGATGGTCAGACCCCCACACAGGGAAACAGGGACTCAGAGACAGAAAGAATATAGCTGAGGCCTGAGAAGAAACTGGGGGAGGGAGGGTTTGGAGGGGCAAAAGGGTTTCCCAGTCTCCCAAGGGAATCCACATTCTTCTCAGTTTGGTGTTTTTTCTACTCAACTAATTCCCTAACAGAGAAATGAGGTAAGGAAAAATGTGTTTCTGGAAGAAATGTGTCCTGAAATTCTGGGAGCCCATTACTCAGGTGGTGGGAAATGTCCTCGTTTCCAGGCTGTCTGCCAATTCTTCCATGGATCTGGAGACCTGGACTTGCACCTCAGCCTCAGAGAGTATGGGTGGGGTCTGACCCTTCTGGGCTCCAGGCTCCTCAAGGTGGTTAGTTGTGACCCGGAGTGCACTCCATCTACCCTCCTAGAGTTTTAAAAAAGATCAGCTCAAATAACACCACGAAAGCCTTTCGAGAGGGCGCCTGGGTGGCTCAGATGGTTAAGCATCTGCCTTCAACTCAGGTCATGATCCTAGGGTCCTGGGATCGAGTCCCACATCGGGCTCCCTGCTAGGCGGGGAGCCTGCTTCTCCCTCTGCCTCTGCCCCTCTCTCTCTCTCTCTCTGACTCTGACGAATAAATAAATAAAACATTTAAAAAAAAAAAAAAAAAGCCTTCTGAGAAGTACACTGCCCTCTAAGAACATCCAGTGAAGAAGGTGAGAACTGGTTTGATTTGGGGTGACTCCTATTTTAATCCTCATCCCCCTTCCCTCTCTCCCCCTCTCCTACCAACTCCCCCACCCCACAACGTCCCTTCTCTTTCCCACCCCCACCACACATTCACATCTGATTTCTATTCCAAAGAGACCTTGACTTCAGCCCTCAGGTCATGAAATATTCAATTCACTTGGACACTTTTTAATTAATCTGGGGCTTGATTCAGGCCATTGTGCCTTGACTCCTGCCTCTATAACCCTTTCCGGAATCCAATTAGCCGGCTTTGAGCACAGCCCTGGAGACCAAGACAAGACAAGAGTCCCTGCTCTCTGGGAACAGGTTTGCTGAGGCATCTGCAAACATTCTCTTTGCCATCCCTCCACGCATGCCTGCAAGAGGTAGTAAGTGTGATAAGATCTGTCCTATAGGAAAGTCAAAGGTGACTTCTGAAGGATGAGAAAATAAAAATGCAAACCAAAAGCAACCAATAGCACAGGCAGCAAATATCCAGATGATTAACAGGCTGGCTGGATCAAGGATACAGATGTTCCATCAGAATTCCATAGTTGTCCTCACCTGACTCTTTTTAGTAATCCCACCTCCCGTATGGGTTCAATTATCACAGGATTCATTTGCACTTGACATTTTGCTCCATTAAAAAAAAAAAAAAGTGGGCTTTTCATCGCTATTATTATATTGTGCTAGTAGGTTTTGTCTCACAGGTTGAATCCTAAATAAAATTAAACACATCGATGCACATAAGACTTTTAGCACAGTGCCAGGCACATGTTAAGTGCTTGACAAAGAATGGGTATTTTGATTGATTACTGTCATAATAATTATCACCATATTTATGTTGGGGACAGACCTGGTTTTCAGTTCTGCCTGTAATGGATCACATAATATTCAGCACTCAGGCCATTCCTAATAAGGTTTGCCAAGAAGCTGTAGACTGTTACTGACATTGAGTGACTATAAGATTTCCAAATAGTCTGTGTGCACCAAAGGACTCTTCCTCTTTTCTAAACTTCAATTCAATCACCCGACAAATATTTACTAGGCACCTACTGAATGCCAAGCATTCCTGGGAGGCAAGACAGAAAGTGTTCTTTGCACTTTGCACTCATGACAATGACAATGGCAGGTCTTCACAGAGTAAATGGTACAGCCAGACACTGTTCTCAGATCCCTACTGCCTTCCCACACTTCATCCTTATTAACTGGTCTGTGGGGAAGGGACTACTGCCAACTCCCATTTTATCGTTTATGTAGCTAGAGACTAAGGCCCAGAGAAGTAGATTAGTCTGTCCAACGCCCACAGCAATGAGCAGCAAAGCTGGGATTTTTGTGTTTACAGGCAGTTTGGCTCCAGAGTCCACACAACCAACCACCAAGCAATGCTGTGTCATGTGTTACATATTTCTGTTAGCTATTTCTTTTTCATTTTTATTTATTTTGAGAAAGAGAGAGAGAGCATGAGCAGGGGGAGGGGCAGAGGGAGAGAGAGAATCCCAAGCAGACTCCCCTCTGAGCACAGAGCCTGACCTGGGGCTCGATGACCTGAGCTGAAATCAAGAGCCTCAACCAACTGAGCCACCCAAGCACCCCTCATCTGTTTCTATAAGTAGATTAGAATATCTTTATACTCCATAGACACAGGAAGCAGATTAGTGGTTGCCAGACGCTAGGGAGAGGGGGAGTGAGGAGTGACTGCTAATGGGTATGGAGTTTCCATTTGGGATGATACAAAAGTTCTGGAACACAACATTGTGACTTAGCATCACTGAGTTATACACTTTAAAATGGTAGATTTTATGTTCAGGGAATTTTACCCTTCCCCCCCAAAAATTGTCGCAGTCCTTAAGTGCAGGGTTGTCTTACCTCCTATAATACCTGGAATTTAAAAGTTCTCATCCTACATTTCTTCATCAGTTGACCAATTGCCAGTGGTCCTAGAAATAGGGCTTGCTTTGTTTTTCTCATCATCACTCTTGTGGTTACTAAAAACAGAGTCTTTTAGGAGCACAGAAGGTTCCCACCCATCTGTGAACAACTGGAGCTGACAGGGCTGGTTCTGAGGGGTGGGGCCAGGGGTTTGGCACCAGGGGCTGGAAGACCAGGTGAGGAGCTTCCCCAGAAGTGGTGACACAAAGAGGGAAGATGGTATTAGATGGAGTTGAAAAGGCAGAGTTTGGAGCTGGAGGAACAGTTCAAGCTTGAGGTCTGAGGGGAAATCAGGGCTGAAAACAGAAAACCACCTCAGCATCAGGAATTGAAAGAATCTGAAGCCTTTTGGGGAAGCAGAATATAACAATAATATAAAAATGACAATCACAGTGAATCAAACCCTTAGATAGTGCTCTCCACATGCCAGATACTCTTTCAGGGATGTTCACATATCAACTCATTTATTCTTTATTACTATTACTAGCATCCTCATTTTATAAATAAACTAAGGCACAGAGAAGTTAAGTGACTTGTCCAAGGTCATACCGCCAGCAAGTGGCAGAATCTGGATCCCAAGCCAAGGAGTCAAGAGCCAGAGACTGACTCTCAACCACAGGAGTTAAGGAGTTAATCTGAGAGTTCAGATACTGGTCCTGCTGAGGGCTAACCGCCAGCCTGACAAGAGGAGGGGCCCACTGGAGGTGGAGGAGACAGACCACACCTGGGCCTCAGGGCCCTGGGCTCACAAAGGGATCAGTCATCTACCAATACCCAGAAGTAGATAAGGGTAGCGGTGAGAAAACAGACTCTGGCCTGGAAGCCTGGCCTTGCATGTCAGCTCTGCCGTTTAGCAGCCACGAGACTTTGGGCAATAACTTCACACCTCTCTGCCTCACTTTCTTCATCTGAAATGGGGCTATAATAGTTTCTACCTCATAGAGTTGCTGTATCACGACTTTGATTTTGGTGAAGCACTGAGAACAGCACCTGGCATACCATTAGCAGAAGGTGAACACTAAGTAAAATAAATGCATCAGAGAAAATAGCCACAATGTCATATATCTTGGGGGTGGGGGAAGGGGATTGGGAAAGCAATGACTAAACGGGGCGGGGTGGGGGATGCTCCCTGTACATTCTGCCTTTAACAAAGGAAACCAAATCCTTGGCTGAAGAAGAACTGGTGGCTGGTGTCACATTGAAACTTACTCTTACGCCTTAAGCCACTCGGCCACATGTATACCCCCAGTTCCTGTGTTCCGCCTCCATGCTCCCCATCTGCATCAGGGAGGGAGGAGCTGCAGGCTGGCCTGCCTCAAGTTGCCCACGTGGTGATATTTAATTAATCTGTTCATTTGATCCTTGTGTTTGCTCAGTGGCTCCCTTTTCGTGGTGCTCCCTGTGGTTTGAATATAGTAAAATTCAGCCCTAATTAATATTGTTGAAACACCAGCAGTCTGCGTTAATAAAACATCAGAATGAGACTGGATTTCTTTTTCTGAACAGAAAAACTCTGAGAGGGTGGGCAGAGTGAGCCCAGGTGGAAAAGAAGAAAGTTAAGAAACTTTCTGTTGCCAAGTGTGTGAGGATGGCATTTCTAATTCTCTCTCCTAGTCTGGGGCTGGGGGCCAATCCTTTGTGGCAGAAAGAGCCCTAGAATCTGTGTCTAGAGATCTCCTGTCACAGACTTCCTATATGAGGTCTTAGCTAATTGAATTCCTTCTTAGGGCCTTAGTTTCTCCATCTGCAAAACAGGGGACACCAGACTAGCTAGTTCACTAGTCTGAGAACATCAAGTTGTCAAGTCCTTGGATTTGGCCAAACTGAGGAACTTTTGAGCCTGCTGAAGGACCATCTGCCTTCCCAGACACTTCTCTCCTGTCACCATCCTGAGAAATTGGCCAGAGGCAGTTCCTTCCATTCAAGTCACTGGGCTTGGGTCATGTAAGCTGCCCCAGGTCACAAGAGACTATACCAGAGATCAGAGTCACGGTTCCAGGCAGCACTTGCAGATCCAAGGAAGGGTCTGAGGCGGTGTCCTGGCTCAGGATTCTCTATATTGGGTGGAACCAGCCAGATCTAACCAGACCTTCTCTCCCAGAAGAGCTTTATCTGTTCCTCTCTCCAGGTGAGGGAAGGAGAAGCAGGGGCAGCTCAGCCAAGGCTGCAAGCATGAACACTGGCCAGATAAACCTGGGTGTAAAATCCTACTGGTACCTCCCTGTCCCGTACCAGCTACATGACTTTGGATGGACATGTGGGTACTCTTTCTGTGCTTCAGTTTCCTTATATGAAATGGGAATAAGTCCCTTCTTCACAAGGTTGTTGTGAGGATTAATAAGATAACTGATGTCAATTATGTAGCACAGGGCCTGACATACATTAGCTCCCAGTTTTGGGTAGCTGTGGTTACCACTGATGGCAGTAGATGAAGAAACAGGAAAGAGGGCGGGGGGAGGGAGGGAGAGAGAGAAACAGAAGGCAAAAGCTTAAGAGACACAGAGAAGGCAAATGGCAAGAAGGGTCCTATAGGTGAAGGCCCTGCCTTGCATGCTCTCTGCCTATGGGCTCTGGTGGGACTCCATGCCCCTTTCCAGCCATAGAGCTGTGACAGGCCCAAGCTAAGCAGAGCTTCACATTCTCTCTGTCATCACCGTTGGTCCAGAAGTGAGCACAAGACCAAAGCCAGCCCACCCAGGCTCACTCTGGAATATCCAAGATGCAGAGTTCAGTCTCTTCTCCAGTTTATATGCCAAATCAAATCCCACTGACCCTTTAGTGATTTTTGAGAACTCTCAGAAATTTGCTGGCTGGGTCATAGGAAAGGATCACATCACAAAGCAAGTAGCTTTCCACTAAATCACTATCATCATCTTGCCTGAACCTTATTGCCTTCCCCTCTTGTCACTCCCCTCCTCCCCATAGCAACCCTGGAAATCCACCCAGGTGCTTCCAAGAATGAGCTTGAGCAATGAACACGAGCCAGTGTGTTTTCCCAACAAAGTTTCCTCTTCTAAAGAGCAATTCTGGTTGAACCAAATGTGCTCTGTCTCACTTTGTGAGTCAAGTGCCACGTAAGCCCTCCATCAGCACAGGACATTATCAGAGCCGTTCCTGGGCAAGAGATACGATGGATACAGCATTGCCTGATCCCCCTCATTTTCCTGGGACATTGCTCCTACTCCTGGAATCAGAATCTTAGGTAGAGAGAGCAAAAAGGCTTTCCATCCTGGTTCCTAGAGCAGAGAGACCGTGATGCTCTCATTCAACTTAGGTTTTAGGGTTTTCAGGTCTCACTGCTGCCAGAATCACCAAGGTTAAACATTCCAAATGAGGACTGGAATTAATAACACCACAATGGCCTTACACCAACCGTGGGTTCCCCCTGCTACTTAATAGAATGAGTCATTTGAACTGCCTCCCCCTTCATTGATGGCAAGGGGCCTGCTTCTCCCCCTGACAGTCCTTCCCTTTCTAGGAAAAGATGAGAGAAGCTTATTGAATTCTAATATATCATCCTGGCAGCCGGTGTCAATAGAGAGAGACAGATGTGAGAACAGAACACAGAGCCCCATATCCATCCTCGAAGTCCCCCACCACTTCTTCCTCTTCTCAGCAAATCTACTCAGGCACCCCAGGGAAGCTGAGAGTTCATTATGAACAGCAACCAAGAGTCAATAAATACATGGCTGAGATTTCAGTCACCTACTGTGGCTGTCCTTATCGCCAACAAAGTAACTACATGGTCCCAGACTGGTTTGTGGGGTGGGGACAGGCAGCAGGGAGCTCAAAAAAGCTTTGCAGCCAGAAGGATCTTTTCATAAAGCAAACCTGATCATGTCAAACATCTCTACCTTGCTTAAAATTCTTCAATGGCTCCACACTGTTTCTAGGATAAAGACCAAAACATTTAAAATGGGGGTGCCTGGGTGGCTCAGTCGGTTAAGCGTCTGACTCTTGATTTTGGCTCAGGTCATCATCTCAGGATCGTGAGACTGAACCCCACTCTGGGCTCTGAACTGGGTGTGGAATCTGCTTAAGAGTCTCTCTCTCCCTCTCTCTTCTGCCCCTCCCCCTCACACTCTCTCTTTCTCTAAACAAAACAAAACATTTAATATGGCTTATAAGATTCTACGGGTCTGGCCCCTGCTGACCTATCTAACCTCATATCCAACATGCTCCACACCATTCTCAACCACTCCAGCCATACTTAGAGTCTTTTCTTCCTTCCGTGGCTTAGGGGGCCTCCAGAGCTCAGATCATGTATCACCTACTTGCGTTAGTACAACTCCTACTTTAGTCATACAGCCTTGCACTTGCCCTTCACTGCATCTGTCACAGCCTGCAATTTTATATATATATATATATATATTTTTAAAGATTTTATTTATTTATTTGACAGAGAGACACAGCGAGAGAGGGAACACCGGCAGGGGGAGGGGGAGAGGGAGAAGCAGGCTCCCCGCCGAGCAGGGAGCCCGATGCGGGACTCGATCCCAGGACCCTGGGATCATGACCTGAGCCGAAGGCAGTCGCTTAACCAACTGAGCCACCCAGGCGCCCCAATTTTATACTTTCTTATCTAATGATTGGGTTGATGCTTTCTCTACCTGCTGCTATGCAAGCTCCATGTTTTGTTCAACAAGTATCTCCAGCTTCTAGCACAATGCCTGGCACAGAACAGAAACTCAGAAGATATGTTCTGAATGAATGTATGAGTGAATGAGTTATAAAGTAGGGCACATTCTTAGAGCTGGAAGCTGGAACTGGAGTTAATATGTAGAGCTGGGTGAAAGAAGAGGGAAGAGAGGTAACATGGAGGAGACTGCAGAGCACTCATTATTCAGCACCTACTATAAGCTAGGTACTGTTTGAGGCACTATGGATACACAAATGAATAAAACAGACAGCACACGTTCTACCTTTATGGAGCTTACATTTGAGGTCATTCCCCTCTCATGCTGTAGGATACCTACAGAGCAATATTCACCCTGGAAGTATCTCCCCTTGTAGTGTTATTCTAAGTTGTGGCACGAATAAAACGCACATGTAACCAGGTGTAAGGGGCTCCCATGGGCAACCGCCACAGCTGGGATCTCATCCATGGGGAGGCGAAGTTAAGTACTTCAACACATCCCCAAAATAAATCCACTCCAAAACCTGTTGATAAGAAGTAGATGGCTTCCTCCAAATCCAGTAGAGGCACAGGGAAGGAGGTTTAAATTGCATAACACAGAACTGAAACATCAATAATTTCCCTCCTTTAACAGCCCAAGTCCCTCACCCCTACCAGCCACTTCATCTCTCTTCTCTCCTTCCTACACTGCTTCTCAAAATTCCTTGTGTCCTGAGTGATTCAGCATTCATCTTCAGCTTGCAAATTTGCCTGGTAGTCACCATCTACCATTCATCAAACATGCCTCCTGGTTTTGCTGCCATATAAACACTGATCCAATATGGTAGACCTCTTATTAACAGTTTGAATTTGCCTGTGCTCCACAATCCCTGGATGAGTCACTGTCACATGGGGCCTTGTTCCTCACACTAGGAATTTTGGCCTTTGCCCAGAAGGCCATGTGGAACACAGGAGGTTTTCAGTAGGGGTGTGACTATGGACAGATTCCCCCTACCGCACCTGAGACTTCGCCTCAGCTGCCAGGAAGAATCCAAACGCAGCTGTGGGTGTCCTTCTTCTAGCATTAATTAAAGCTCTGCCTAAGGCCCAGCTGCAGAGAAGCCCATGGGGTGCAGCACAGAAGGGGAGCAGCTGCAGCTTCAAAGAACCTGCAAGCAGCTCTAAGCATGTCAGACCTCCCACTGTAAGGGCATCTTCCTGCTGGAAGCAGGGCTGGGGTCACCATGGGGAAGGGGCATCTCTGAACGAAAACTAAAATGTTTCTGCTTCCCATAGAAGAGGGAAATAGTTATTTCCTTGGGGAAAGTCTATAAAGTAGAATCTTCCCTAGGATCCCTTCTCTCTGATCTCCTTTTGGAGCTGATGCCTGCAATTCATGGCTCTTCTATAGGGGGCTCCCTTCACATTTAAGGCAGGGAGTTGTGCAACATGGCAGCCCTACCTTCCACCTCTTGGAGCCAACCTCCTGTGGCTCCAGGGGGCTCAGAGAGTTGTCTAGTACAAATATCATAATTATAAAAATAATTGCAGCTGCCATTTCTGGAGAATTTACCAAGGCAATCTGCTTAACATGCACCATCTCCATTAAGCCTCACAATAATCTGGTGAGATGGAGACTATTATCACCATTTGGAAGAACAGGAAGCTAAGGCTTACATCTACTATCAAGTCCCGGATTCCCATTTTAAAAGCTATGTGATGTTGAGCAAGTTACTTACTTAACCTTTCTGCTTCAGTGACTTTCGTTGACTCAAGATGCATACAAAAGTTTTCTCTGAATGCAGCCCTCATCCTTATCCCCATGCCTCCTATCCAGTCTCAGAGTGATTCATGGACCATTCTCTGGGAAAGGGCAGCAGCTGTGGTCTGAGCCTTCAGGAATTCTGGGAGAAGGAGAGGAAATATCCCACTCTGGAAATAATGAAGGTTTGAAGCCTTGCAGAAACACAGGGTCCTGTAGCATCCTCTTTGCCCAGGCCTGGCTGCTGAGAATTCACCTCTGCATTCAATAAACACACCAGCCAGCAGATAAATATCCTAGAAGGCAAATCAGACTCATCTTTCATCTGGTTAAAAATACCACTGCTGGCTCCCTTTCTATTATAGAACTCATTGGTAGCCAGCAATAAACATGAAATCCAGCAAACTTTAAGAGCACAGGTAATTTATGATGGCTTATAGGAGTTACTAGGAACTCCTGGTAGCATGGGGAGAAAAATAAATTAAATTTCAGTGAGCCTCGTCCTGAAAGGGCAATTTAGTAGATCACATAAGGAAACAGCAGAAAGTGTGGAGGAAGATCTAGCTTCAGGTACCACTGGAACCAGAAGCTCAAATGCTGCCAGGTCTCAATAGCTCTCATTTCTGCTTCTCTCTAAAAGCTGCCTTTATTTTTCCCATTCACATGGGCCTTCACCCAAAGGGAGCATGACTGTTACAACCCCAGCTTTACCGCTTTCATTTGAGTGACCAAGAA
Source organism: Mirounga leonina (assembly GCF_011800145.1). Lineage (NCBI taxonomy): Eukaryota > Metazoa > Chordata > Mammalia > Carnivora > Phocidae > Mirounga > Mirounga leonina. Next base: position 36,513,475 of record NW_023270453.1, on the reverse strand, counting down.
AGGAAAGGTGGGCTTTTTTACTTAAGGCTGAGTTGAAGAATTTGTGGGAAGAGACAGTGGCCAGACCAAAAAACACCTGCAGTATTAAGGATGGCTACAGATCTCATTGATATAAGAGAGCCCCCATATGACAGTAGGTTACACAAATTAGCTATTTTTCTCCCATATAATAGTCCAGATATAAGCAGGCCACAGCCTTACAATGACTCCATTTTGTCCAGGACCCAGGCTCCTTCCATCTTTTTGCTCTGCCATGCCTACGTATTGTTCTCACCTGCATGGTCTAAAACTGCTCACCACCACATCTACAATCTGGAAGGAAAAGGTGAGTGAGGAATCAATACTTGGCTTTTAGGGCACAACTGAGAAATTATACCCATCAATTCCACTTATATCCTATTGGCCAGAATATAGTCCCATGGCCACACCTAGTTGCAAGGGAAGCTGGGAAATGTACTCTTTAATCTAGGCAGCCATGTACTGCACTAAAAACTAGGGTTTATTATTGCTATAGAAGGGAGGATGTACATTTAGGATGCAATCCATCTCTGCCACAGACATCTAAGGGCAGGAAAGTTCTGGGAATTAAAACCAGAATATGACCTGGAACTAAGAATTATTCCCATCTCCATCACTCTTCTGTTTATGTTGGATGTCTGTTTCATTAACCTCTCCCTTCTCAGTTTTGAACCCCTTCATGTCCAGAGTAGGTAGCCTATGGCCACCTCATCATTTCTGGGCTTATACATACAGTTAAGTAAAATAAGACCAGCTAGGCTCCAAAGTAAGTGGAACTTAGAATAAGCACTTACTGCCAAGTGGATTTATGATTTAACTCTGAGCAAGAAAAAGGCAAACAACAACATAATGAGTATTAGCTTACAAGAAATAGATGTAAAGTTATGTTAATAAGAGAAATATTAAATTATCACGCAGATCAGAAGGATGTGTATATAGCAGGGGTGTAGTATGGAAGTAAAGTAATTGTTGGGGTGATGAGATCAGTTTCATTCTAAATACTCTAGGGAATAACTAGCCTCAGAAACCTAGAATAGAAAGAGATGCTCCAAACTACCTACAGAACAAAAGCAGTCTCCACAGCCCAGCCAGCTGGCCCTGAGTTGGAACTGCCCTCTATAGACATCAGTAACCAAGGTGGAAGGGAAAAGCCCTTGACTGTGACAGCCTAAGGCTGGTAAATGTGCCAGATACCAGAAGAGACCGGTGGGTATGGAGATTTGATTTTGGTGGAATGTGCTGAAGGACAGGGGTGTGAATCCAAGAATGGGAGGGAAAGCAGGAGGGTGGGGTTACTCCAGAAGAAAAGGAATAAAGGGAGAGGGCTTAAGAAGGGTGGGAGAGAAAGGAGAGCATTGGGATAGGGGGACCATCTGCATGGGACATACTCAAAGTCCTGGGGCATTCTGAGAAGTGCCTGTGGTCAAGATGGTCAGAATGAAGCCCTGCTGCCCCAGATACTGCATAGTTTGATACTTAACACCTGAACCCTGAATCCCTGAGCAAAGAACTGCTCAAACTTCCTTCCATCAGCGTCCAGTGTACATGCATTCTATCTGGGAACAGCAGCAGTGTTGTTTCCAGAATGAGGAGAGAAGCAGTCCCCTCCTCTACCACCAGGCATCAGAATGTTACCATGTAGATGGTGAGGTGGTGGGGAGGGGCCATCCTTTGGGGCCCGCTGAACAGGATCTTTCTGCAGACTACAACCCGATGCCCAAATCTGTTAGTTAGCTAGAAACCCACTCTATTAGTTTACTAGGGCTTCCATAACGAAGTACCACAGAGTAGGTGCCTTAAACACTGACATGGATTTTCCCTCCATTTTGGAGGCTAGAAGAGACTAAAATCAAAGTGTCAGTAGTGTTGGTTTCTTCTGAGGCCTCTCTCCCTGCCTTGTCCATGGCCATCTCCCTATGTCTTCACATGGGTTTCGGTCTGTGTGTGCCTGTGTCCTAATCTCCTCTTCTAATAAGGATGCCAGTCATACCAGATTAGGGCCCAGTCCAATGACCTCATTTAATCTTAATTACCTCTTCAAAAACTCTATCTCCAAAGACAGTTACATTCTAAGGTTAGCACTGGGGTTAAGGACTTCAACATACGAATTTTGGGGCAACACAATTCAGCCTATCACCTCTGTACTAATGAACCAAAAAAGGACCTTACCTAGTGATTTCACATGCCATATATTAGCCATTCCAGAGAAGGACAACTCTTTCTCAGCTCTAATTACAAATCTTGGGAGAGGGGATTTGGGGTTGGTCCAGATGCCCATCCCCAGTCCCGTCAAGCCAAGGACGTGGGCTCATCAAGAACAAACATGGTTGGGCAGTGGTGCTGGGAGCCTCGCAGGCGCGGCGCCATTACTCGCAGTTGGCCGCCGGCGGCGCACGTGGCACCTTAGCAGTGGCAGCAGCAGCCCGGAGGCAACCCACTGGTGCAGCCACCCTGGCTCCCTCTGCTCCTCTTCCCTTCGCTCGCCAGGGCCGATCAGCTGACCCAAGAACAGATTGCTGAGTTCAAGGAAGCTTTCTCCCTATTTGACAAAGATGGCGATGGCACCGTCACGACAAAGGAACTTGGAACTGTCACGAGGTCACTGGGTCAGAACCCAGCAGAAGCCGAACTGCAAGATCTGATCAACGAGGTGGATGCCGACAGTAATGGCACCAACTTCCCAGAATTTCTGACTGTGATGGCTAGAAAAGTGAAAGATACAGACAGTGAAGAAGAAATTCACGAGGCATTCTGAGTCTTTGACAAGGATGGCAACGGTTACATCAGTGCGGCGGAGCTACGTCATGTCATGACCAACTTAGGAGAAAAACTAAGAGATGAAGAAGTAGATGAAGTGATCAGAGAAGCAGATATTGATGGAGATGGGCAAGTCAACTATGAAGAAGTCGTACAGATGATGAGTGCAAAATGAAGGCCTACTTTCGACTCCTTTTCCCCCTTCTAGAAGAATCAAATTGAATCTTTTACTTACCTCTTGCAAAAAAAAAAAAAAGCTCATTTACTCATTCTGTTTCTATATAGCAAAACTAAATGTCGAAAGTACCTTCTGTCCACACACACAAAATCTGCATGTATTGGTTGGTGGTCCTGTCCCCTAAAGATCAAGCTACACATCAGTTTTACGATATAAATACTTGTACAACCTTAATGATAAGGAAGCACCTAGTGGACTCCTTGCACTTCCATTTGCTCATGATTAATACACTGTTTGGGCTGGCCAGTTTTTCATGCATGCAGCTTGACAACTGAACACAGTCAGGCATTTGTATTAAAAACTAAAAATGAAAAAACAAATTTAAAACTTCTTCAAATAGATTCTAGTTCAATTTGTTAGTATAAATTGTCATAGCTGATTTACTGAAAACAAAACATTTAAAATTGGCTTACCTCAAGATGCTGTGCAGAAAAATGGGTGAAGGATAAACTGTCTAGACACAGCCCCACTTAGCAGGACGGCCCTCTCATACTTCCAGGCACCCCCACCCATGGTGACCATGACACTCAACCCGGTGGCATGCTGCATGTGTTGGTTTAGCGTTGTCCTAGAGTGAAATGGGTGTCAGGCTGTCACCATTCACACAAATTTTTTCTTAAAAAAAGAAACCTTACCAAGGGAGCATCTTGGGACTCTCTGCTTTTAAAACCTCCTAAACCATCACTTGGAGTCAGCAGAGTAGGTTGTGGCTGTGGGACTTCAGCACAAGCATCAACATTGCTGATCAAGAAATTACAATTTACGTCCATTCCAAGTTGTAAATGCTAGTCTTTTTTTTTTTCCAATAAAAAAGACCATTAACTTAAAAAAAAAAAAACATGGTCGTCAAGATTCTGCCTATGGGCAGTGACAACAGGCTACTGGTCTGTGACTTTGACAGACACCCCATATTGCCTATCAGAATCAACTCAAGCTCTTCAGTAGGGCATACAGAATCTTTCACTCCCTACCTCCTTAATCTCAGCTATATCACCTACTGCCCCTGCATGAATTCCACTCTTCATCCATGCTACAGGTGTAATTCCCTGCATTCAACTCACTGTTTCATGCCTCTAGGCCTTTACTCAAACTGTTCCCTCTATCTACCAAGCCTTTCCTCTCCAACAGCTTTGTCTTCCTGACAAGCTCCCATTTGTATTGCAAAGCCCAACTGGAGCATTTCCTTTGCAAAATCTTTCCTGATTTCCTGTAGTCAGCCTCCCTCTTTTGTTTCATTCTGTGCCTTGTATGTACCTTTCATAACACTTAGAACACTGAGTCATAACTTTTGTTAGATTGTTTTTCTCTTGAAGTAGACTCTGGGTTCCAGGGTAATAGGAAAAATTTACCTTACCTAACCCCAAATCTAGCACAGTGCTTCCTTTGTACTCAAAAAATATTTGTGGAATGAATGAATGTTATCAACTGGGCACAATGGTATACAGTTTATTAAAAAATACAAGCCCCTGACCTTTAGGAACCTCTGAGTGACTGAGGGAGACATTAATATGAATAATGATTATAAAAATAAAGATATAAACCAAGGGCTAAGGAAGTGCAGAGGAAGCTGCCATTTAAACTGGGAGAATTGTGGAAGGCTTCTGGGAGGAGGTGACTGAGAATATACTACGGATGAGCAGGAGTTTGCCCAGTGGTGTTAGATGGGGAGGAAGAACTGGAAAGAGAAGGTCATAATGAGAAAGGAATGAACAAGACCTGGGAAAAGGACCTTGCCAGACTTGTAGGTGCAACACAGCATAGTTATATGGACAACAGGGCCATGGATCCCAGGTAAGGACAGCATCATCTTGGTGTTCTGAGAAAAGGGGTCCCCAGTCATATCTGGGCCTTTTGGGCATTCTCAGGAACAAGCTGGGAAGAGAGAATTGCTTTGTGATTGTTACTCATGGAGCCACCGACTCCTTAGGGCATCCATCCAGAGTCTCTACCTCCATGGATTTTCTCAGGAGAGAGGGAAAGACACCTGGGGTTGCCAACAGTCTTGGAGCCAGAGAAGCCCTGCCTTAAGAGACTGGAGCCTGCACTGACCTCCTCCACTTCATCCCTAAATGACAGAGAGAGGAGGTGGCCCAGCTGAGCCTGAAATGAGACATTCACCTTCTGCCACTTCCACTCCAACAGAACTTTTTTTTAAACCTCTGATTTCACTGCACTCTGATAGTCACAGACAAGTCAATTCACCTCTCCAAGCTTCAGTTGTTCATCTGAGAAAAGGTGATAATGGCCCAAAGAGGTATTGTGCAGATAAAAGTTAACTCAGGTCAAACACCTAACACATGCCTGACATCTAATAGCCACTCCGTTTGCAATTAATTTTTTAAAGAAAAATGTGCTTGTCTTACTTCCCCTGTTCTAGAACTATAAGTTCTCAGGGAGGATTCAGACCCCATGCTGTCTAACATATATTTATGCTCAATAACGTATGTTAAATCAATGACTGCCTAGAATCCTAGACTTTTCAGACTGGGTGATATCTAAGAAATCAGCTACTCCAATCCCTCTTTTGACATACAAAGGAAATAGAGACTCTTGACTCCACCACATGTAATCCTGGCTATTGCTTGCCCAGTGTCCTTACCTGTAAAAATGGAATAGCTATTTTAATGGATTATCATGGGGATTCAATGAGTAAATACATATGAGGCATTAAGACCAGTATCTAGCACATAATAACCATCAATAAATGTTAGTGATATTATAAGATGGTGGAGACTGGCCCAAGGCCACACAGTGAGCAAGCAGTGAGCCTGAAGCTGGAGCCATGTTCTTCTGCCTTCCACGTTCTTCTATCACTTTCCCCATTATACCCCACTGCTTTTGATGGGACCAGATGCTCCATATCCTAGTTCCTGAATTCACATGTGGTGTGGAATTCACATGGTGTATCCCATGTCCTGATGGAATGCAGGCTGACCCCTAATTCCTAGGGAGGACTTCCCAGCCAATCTGATTGTCAGCCAAACCAAAGCCATGACCAGCTCAGTGTCCCACCATCACTGAGTACTTTCTTTGCTTGCAACATGCTGAACTATTTTCTCTTCATTTACATAGATCAATTTATCTCAATCAGGGCAGATTTTGCCCCACAGAGAACATCTGATAATATTTGGAGACATTCTTATTTGTCCAACTTAGGATAGAGGGAGATACTGGCATCTACTGGGTAGAGGCCAGGGATGCTGCTACACTAACCCTACAGTGCTTAGGACAGCCCCCACAACGAAGAGTTACTCAGTTCACAACGTCCCTGAGCTGCTGCTGGAAAGCCTAATGTAGACAAATATGCATTCAGATGCAAATGTGTCTGTTTCACATGTGTTTTGTAGCTTCATAAACAGCAGATTGTGGAAAAAACAGTAGGTTTGACATGAGAGGCCAGGGTTCAAATTCCAGGTATGCCACTTTCTAGCTGTGTGATCTTGACACAATACTTCTCTGAGCTAGTTTCCTCATCTGTGAACTGGAGAGAATTATGCTATAGTGAAACTTTTTGATGATACACAGAAAGCACCGAGTAGGTGCCTAAGACATAATAGGTAGGTAGTAGGTGGCATCCATTATTATTCATCTCCTCATTTTTGTAAGGTATATATATAAACGTAGATACTTGAAAATGTTGGTTGGGGATGAGCCAGAACTTAGCTGACAGAAGACAGATGAACAGATGTTGATGGATGGCTTAAGGCCAAGGAAGGCTCTAAGGCAAGAGATGAGACCTTGGCCAAGGTGAATAGGAGGGAGTTGAGGAAGAGATGGTAGAAGAAAGAATCCATACAGTTATATGAAATTATTATTCATTCATTTATTTTAAAATGTTATAGACCAGGCTCTATGCTAGGCATTTTTAGACATCATTCATTAATTCACTCAGTAAAAATTTAGTGAGGGCACCTACTATGTACTAAGCACTAGGTACTAAGCACTGTGTTCATATCTTTATTCTGTAGTTATTCACTGAGTACCTACTCTGAGTGACACTGTATTTCCATTCCATATACATTTCTCCCTCCCCATTCATTCATGCCCTCGCTCACTAATTTGTTATTGAATTAACTCTTCCAACAATTGTTTATAAGAACCCATGCTATACCAGACACTATCTTATCAGCTCTGATAAAAGACTAAAAGCTCTAGAAAGGGAAGAGATGGGTCACTGATGGACCTTCATCTAGAAGGGGGAAGCAAAGGGAAGCAAAGGAAGCAAAGGAAGCAAAGATCCTGGGCTTTATAGAATCATGGCACAATCTACTTAATGATCAAAACTTTATGGGCAGAAGGCTCTGTCGAGTAGAACTTCATTTTCCCAAGACCCCCAGGATGGCAATGATATAGATATGAATGATAAAGTCTGAGGTCTAAATTAGAATGGATAGGTGATTTTCTAGGGTATGGTTGCAGAGAATATAACCCGATAGTCACAGAATATAACTCTGATAGTTACTATCTTACTAAAGCACAGATCTCTTCGGTTTTGGGCCATGTGCACCGCAGAGATAGATTTTAGAATCCTTGGGACAACTGAAGAAAAAGCTTCTAGACTGAGCTTCTAGGAGTGACTCCTAAAACAACACAGCAGAACTGAGCCCCCAAAGGATCCTCTGCTCCCACTATACTGAGGAAGCTGCCTGCCAAGCTAGGAATCTATAAGCTATAGGTCCAAAGTGCCTCTGCTCTGCACTGCACCAGCAAAAAGAGTGCCTCTTACCTTGCTCCCCACTTAACTCAGTTCTGAAGCTGACTTTCAAGCAAGTGTGTCTAATTTTCAGAAATCCTCTCTGGGAGATGTACTTTCTTTCTAGGAAGAAAAGCACCTTTAAAGGAAGTTGTAATGCAGGTGGATTGAGCCAACCAACAGTCTTCCTCACAGGAGATTAGTTTAGTTGTAAATCTGTGATAAACTGGATTCTGTAACAAATTTAACACTGTAAATTACCACCAGAATACACTATTCTATGAGTGGTTTAAGCTCTCCCTTTAAAAGACTGGCTGAGTACAAGTATGCTAATGACCCATTCATTGTGGAGTCCAAATGACTTAGGATTTCTATGACTAGAGACCAGGAATCTGTATTTTTTTTTAAACTCTTTTGGTAAGCTCTCTGATCAGCACAATTTGAGACCACTGAGAAAAGCTAATTCATACCACATGGCTTGATTAACCCTCTCGGGAATATGTGCGTCTCAAGAGAAGATGATTACCTGTAACTCCAAAAGAGTAGATGGTCTCATGACAGAGGAACCCTGTCAGCAGAAAAGAGCTTTCTAGTTTCATCAAACTAAACCAGGGGGGCACCACTCATTTCGAAATGTAGTCAAATCTTTCTTAAGAGTTTTTTGGAACTTTCCCCTGCATTTAGAAAAGGAGTAGCAACAATGGTAACTAACCAGATAGCTACAAAGTTAGATCTCGAGAACTGAAATCAGACACACATCTAATAAAAGAAATGGAGCCTCTGCCCTCATAAATGCTAACCACCTAACAGAATAAACTAACAGGTAATCAGACAACCGTTTACCATTTAGGGATGACAAGTGCCCTGATTGTGGGGCATGGGCTATATATACGAGGCCCTAGGGAAACATCCATGTGGATCCCTACTCAGCCTGCGGGCAATGGCAAGTCTTCTTGAGGGAAGTGACATCTTAGCTGAGATATGAAGGATGAATTAGTCAGGCATCCTTGTGTGCAAAGGCCTGGAGTCCTGAGAGAACCTGGCATGTTTGGAGAACTGGAATGTGTTCAGCATGGCTGGGAAACAAAAAATAAAATTACTGACTCTGAAAGCAGTTGGTACAAAGGGAAGGCAAGGGAGGCAACATCAGCAGACATCTCGGAAGGGCAGAGAGAGGTAGCACGGACTGTCCCAAGGATGGAGCATGGACCATTCAATGCCCAGAAGGAAGCAAGCAGCCCACACATCTGCTAACTGGCTGCAACTGAGCTGAACAAGGCGGGAGTACGCATCAAGTCCAAGAGGGCCGGAATGAAATCACTGTCCCAGGTTTATGCTAGAGGAACATCTAAAGAAGCAAAAGCTTTCAGTGGGCTTGCAAGAGGAGCCTGAGCATAACTCTAATTACCGCAGGAGTCTCCATTTAGAAGCACACAGCACAGATTGTGTCCTTAAACCAAGCACATTGGGAACACAGTTAATCATTCAGTCCATCAACACTGCATGGTTCCTTTCAGTGTCTGTTCCCATTCTTGTATCCGATCCAGGCAATGGGGACAGTGGAAAGGCAGGTGCAGGGACATGCACATGCATACACACACACACACACGCACACACAGAAGCTCGCTGATGAACGCCTTGTTCTCACCCATTCTTCCCCATGAGCTCCACCCTGCACTCAGCCCTCCCAGCTTCTGACCTCCAGGCTGGTTCTCTTGTTTTTGGCTTACCTGACCTTCCAGCTCAGCACCACCTCTGCTGTGCCTTGACCACCCTCAACCATAATTTGCATTTCCCTTCACACTAGGCTGCCTTAAAAGATGCTTTGGTAATACTTATCTTGAAGAGCACTGAGAAATGTGTAGAACTGTTAAATCATTATATTGTATACCTGCAACTAATATAACACTGTTTTGTTACTTATACTTGAATTAAAAAAATTAGCTGCTTTGATAAACACTCTCCTTGGTTTAACCTGGAGAGTGCTTTGTGATGAAAAGATTGTGGATCTCGAAGCCTTGCTTGAAGACTGGCTCTACCCCTTCCTAGCTGTATGATTTTGAACAAGTGATGTAATCTCTCTGAGCCTCAGTTTTCACATCTGTGAAATGGGAACAACTATATCTACCTCAGCCTTGCAGTGGAAATCAAATGAAAAATCCATGTAATACATTTACTGCAGTATCTGGCATATAAAAATGCTAGAAATGTAAAACTTCCTTTTATTTTGTTTCCACTCACCAAAAGGAGTGGTTTTTCTCATGGCCACTCGTCTGAACTTAAGTAATTATGATCATGTTTCCTTTTTTCAGTTTCCCAGATTATGTTGAGCAGAAACCAGACAAGTAGCACTTGTTTAGAATTTCTTGCATGTTTAGCAATTCTAAGAATAACCTTTGTGGCACTAATAATAATGCATATTTTACTTCTCCCACACTTTCTCTCAGAGAGTATAATGTTTCTATACAGTTAGTTGTTTTGTGGTTCCTTTGTCTCGAATACTTTCTTACTGTCCCTATTAAGAATTTATCTTTGAATTGGGCGCCTGGGTGGCTCAGATGGTTAAGCGTCTGCCTTCGGCTCAGGTCATGATCTCAGGGTCCTGGGATCGAGTCCCGCATCGGGTTCCCTGCTCAGTGCAGAGCCTGCTTCTCCCTCTCCCTCTGCCACTCCCTCTGTTTGTGCTCTTCTGTCTATCTCTCTGTCAAATAAATAAATAAAATCTTAAAAAAAAAAAGAATTTATCTTTGAATTATTACAATGGCAATGATGAGTGAAATGTAAGCCTAGAGAGTTCAAATGAGTTGCTCACGTCAGTCAGCAATGCCATGGCTGTAGCCCATTACCCTAGTGGTTCTACACCAGAAGGGGTGCTTCCCTGATAGGGGCCATTTGGAAATGTGGGAAGTACATGGGGCTCTCATAGTGACCAAGGGAGCACCACTGACATCTGGAGGAGCCAACTGCACAAACCATCTGCAATGTTCACAATTTCTCCAGCCCCAGATGCCTCTAGTGACCACTGAGAAATACCATATAAAGCCCAAAGAAGCCACACAGAGACATTCTGGGGAAACTGAGGCCGGGCTCGAGGGTTATTTCCATCCAGAGCAGATTTTCAATTAAAAACAAAAACAAAAACCCTATTTAACATATGTAACAGGCAAGTAATATATATGAATTTAGTTCTTATTCTATAAATAAAGTAGACAAAAACTGTCACATTTATCTTCTCTAAATCAAACTTGAATCCTAGCCTCACACCATCAGCCAGGCAGGAATACTTGATTCCGGTCATTATCAGAGCTTCCTCTCACTCTTCAGGAGTAGGAAAGGGCCTCAAAGTTAGAAAGAACAGAATATTCTGGGAACCACTTTGCTTTGTGAAATCAGGCAGCTCTACTGTGATGGGTCCTGCTTGGCCATGGGAGCCCCAGAGGATGCTGGAAGCCCAGTGTCTAAGAACACCTCTGTGGGTATATCTTGACTGTCCACACTGAGATCTGGACACCCCAAAGTTTGTGAGGGAGCCAGTCTCACATCCCAATGTCTCAGAGAACCTGCCCACCTTCCTAGAGTTGGGATTCACTCTACTCTTCTCTCTGCCCTTCTCACTTCTGCCCCACCCCCAGCACAAACTTGCCCCCCTCCATCCTCACTTTGTTTAGGATCCATCTAGTATTCTCTCCCCAATAAACTCCCAAAAAAGTCCAGGAAAGGAGCTCACCTCCCAGGCAAAGTCATACAATGGACTGGCTCCCTTCTTAGAAAACCCCTTATTTCATCTATTCTAAGATGTACATCTTTTCCTGCCTTATAACATCTCTGATATTATTGATGGTATCTTACCATAACTTTTGGTCAATGGCACTCAAGACATAGGTATAATTTCCTGTGCATGTCCAAATTTGGTTGATACTCCAGGTGGTGTGACTAGACACCTACAACTCCTTGACCTTTCAGTCAACAAACCATTGAGGATCACTTAAGGGAGGAATATGAGTGTGGGTTGTTATCTGAAAACCTTTCACTGCAATATCCTGATAAGATCAAGAAAATGTCAATATCAAAATTTGTAGAGTTTTCTTAAAAGAAAATCCCAAGACTCCCACGGGAGGACTCTTCTAGGAAACGCCACATCACCAACACTGAACAGCACAGAGGCTGACACCATGTGGAAAAAACAGACATCGGTGACCACAGACAACTCTGAATTGAAAAATGATTCAGAGACATTACACATTGAATGAAGAGGTTTTAGGACCACTCTCAACAATTTTTTGTTTACATTTTCTTTTTTATATGTCCGTAAGAGTGATCCATGTTGAAATCTATGTCTCAAAGGGACTAGTAGTAAGCTCCTTTCAGGAGTATGAAATTAAAATTCTAAATGATAAGCATTTATCACAGGTTAATTGGTAGTGTGTTTTGTTTTTTTCTTAGTGAAATACCAAATAGCGGTGCAGCTTAAAATCAATAGCATCTTAAATTCTAGGAGAGGTACAAAGGTAAGGAGATAAGGAGAACAAAATACAAATGAAGACTTCAGTAGATGATCCAGCCACACAATACCCAGCCAGGACCCTCGCCAGCTGAGAGAGAGCAGCTAAGGGCTGGAAAAATGAGATGTCACAGAAGGAGGAATTCCAACCTTAGCCCATGGTCTACAATTTCCAGATCTGGGCCCTGAGCCCCTGCCTAAACTCCCCAGGTATTGCCAAATGAAGAGTCAAAAGATAGAGCCTTGAGCTCCAGTACAGCAAGTCCTTGGCAAGGAACACAGTGGAGGAAGGACCTGTCTACCAAATGGACTCAGAGACCCTGGCTGGATGTGAAGTGGATTAGCTCTGAACATCACTTAATGGCTCATACCTTCCCTGATCACTCATCCATTTGGAACAAGATACTGCTGTTAGAAACCTGGAGGATTGGCTCTGCCTGATGTTCTGAAACACATCTCCCATCTCTGCCCTTCTCCTAAGTCTCGTTAAGCAGAAGGGGCACAGGCTTTGGAGAGGACCCACAAGACCTGCTTACCCATCCCAGCTTCCACATGTATGAGTCATGTGTTGTGAGGAACCTGCATAATCTCACCGGTGTTAGGTTTCTCCCTCACCTACCTCCTTCCCTCTTCCTTCCTTCCTTCCTTTTTTCTCTCCTTTTTCTCTCTTTTTCTCCCTCCCTCCCTTCCTGCTTTCATTTTTTCCTGAAACAAACACTTACTACACATCAAATACTGTCCTAAGTACTTCACAAAATTATCTCTTTAATCCTCAGAACAACCTGTGAAGCAGATACTATTTTCATCATCCTCATTTACAAACTGGAAAACTGAAGCACAGGGTGTAAGCAACTCAGCTGTGTTCACATAGCAAGTAAGAGGCTGAGCAAGGAAGGATTCAGATCCAGGTAGCCTGGTCCCAGAGTCTGTGTACTTCCCTCCTATGCTCTGCTACACAGTCACCATTGTCAGCCAAAAATAATAACCATCTCTGGGTCTTGTGATGCTTAAATAATAGAAGTAAAGTCCCTGGCAAATAGTAAGACTTTAATAAATGAAAGTCATCAACTTCATTCTCCAGGTTGCCAGTCTTTTAATTCACATAGAGAATAATAAATAAATTCTACTTGTATTGTTTTACAAGTTTGGAAAAAGGCTTCACCTAAATTACCCCCCTTCATTCTTAGAACAGTCCTATGATCCACTGTTTTTCTTATAATAATGTTAGCATTCAGTACTTTATATGTCCCAGGCATTATTCTGTGTGCCTTATGTATGCATTTAATCCTAAACTCACTGGGTCCTATAGCTCAGTGAGATTACGTATTATTATTATTATCTTCATATTACTGGCCCACAGAGGTTAAGTAATGTGCCCAGGGTCACACAGCTAGTAAGCAGTGGTGCTGGGATGAAACTCAGAGAGTCTGGTTTCAGACTCTGAGCTCTGAACCTCTACTTTGGGGGGCCCATGTAGGAGGCAATTCAGGCTCACAAACCCTGTGATGAGTAACAGAGTCAGTAAGGGACAGAGCCAGAACTCAAACCCAGGCCTGTGTCCCTAGTAGGTGATTTTTCTGACTCTGTTGTCTTGTACATCTAAGTGGCCTAATGGAAATTGCCTTGAGTTGGGAGTTAGAAGACACAGGCTCTACTCCTGCCAATAAAATAATTGGTCAACAGCTGGATGTCCGTGAACAAATCACGTTGCCTCCAAGCTTCATCTGAAAAATTAGGAAGCCATGCTGACTTGATCTTTAATATCCTCTAATCTAAGCAACTATATTCCAGGACTGCATTGCAATTCTGTTTGAAGATAAGAAACACAGCATGTTTCTTGTGGCTCAATGTCAGCCCAACCCCACCCCTGAGGAAAACTCTGGAAAATGCTTCTTTTTACCTGATAAAATCCTACATGTGCTATGAAGTACAGCTCAAATGCACAGCAGCCAGAAACACAGCCACTTCTCTGGAGGCCTCTCAAGCTTCTAGTCCCTTTCCCTCACCCTTACTGGTAAGAACTGTTCACACACTACTCTGTGCTCCTGCAATACTGAGTTTGTGCCCCTATAATAGCAATTCCTATATTCACTGACATCACCAGAGTGTGGGCATGTGCGTGTGTGTGTGCTGGTGTGTGTGTGTCCCGCTAAACCAGTAGCTCCTTAAGGGCACAGTCTGTATTCCATTAATTTTCCTATGCTTGGAAATTTATGTTCTGTTGACCATATATATAAGTACCAATATCTGACCATTTTTGACCTACACAAATGGCAATTTAATATGGTGCAACCTAACAGATACTCATTAAACATAAGCATGGTTACTATTGTACAACAGATGCATTCCTGAAAAACCTCATGTTCTACAAGAGGGCTCAGTAAGCTTCTTCTGTAAAGGGCCACATAGTGAATACTTTAGACTTTATGTGCTATACAGTCTCTGTCCTAAGTATTCAACTTTGCCATTGTTGTATCAAAGCAGCCATAAACAACCTGTCAGTGAATGAGTATGGTTGTGTCCCAGGAAAACCCCATTTACAAAAATAAGCTGGACTCATGAAAAAACAGAAAATCTTCACAGCCCTATAAGAAGTAAAGAAATTGAATTAGTAATTTAAAAAATGTTTTTAAAACTTCCCACAAAGAAAAGGTCAGGATGAGACAGCTACACTGGTGAATTCTACCAAACATTTAAAGAAGAATGAATATCATTTATTTCTTCACACACACTTCCAGAAAATAAAGGAGGAATGAACACTTGCCAACTCCTTCTATGAGGCCAGTGTTACCCTGATACAAAAACCAAGCAAGGATATCACAAGAAAAAAATCTACAGACCATTATCTCGTAAGAATAGAGATGTAAAAATCCTCAAAAATTACTAGCAGATTGAACCCAGCAATATATTAAAAGGATTATATGACATGAGCAAGTAGACTATATGCCAGGAATGCAAGGCTGGTTTAATATCTGGAAATCAAGTATTAGAATACACCACATAAACAGAACAACGCACAAAGACATATGAAGAGTTGAATAGACACAGAAAAGCATTTGACAGAATTCAACACCCCTTTCTGATAAATTTTAAAAACTCAGAATGGTTCAAGCTGAAAAAGGGTGCCTAAAAAAAAAAAAAAATTACCACTAAGGTCCTACTTAAAAGTGGAAGACTGAATCTTTTACCCCTAAGATCAGGAACAAGACAAGGAGACTCAGTCTCACCCCTTCTATTCAACATTGCGCTGGAGGCTCCAGCCAAGGAAATTAGGCAAGAAATGTGAAATAAAAAGCATCAACACTGGAAAGGAAGAAGTAAAATTATGTCCATTGGCAGATGACATGATCTTGCATATAAAAAATCTTGCATATAAGAAATTCAGGAAAGGAACCACTAAAAAATCTTTCTTATATAAAGAAATCCACAAAAAACTATTAGCATGAATAAATGAGTTCAGCAAGGTTGCAGGATATAAGATTAATATACAAAAATCTATTATATTTCAACATTCTAGCAACAAACAATCCAAAAATGAAATTCAGAAAACAATTCCATATACAATATCATCAATATATTACTTAGGAATAAATTTAACAAAGGAAGTGCAAAACAATAAGCCATTGTTGAAAGAAATTAAAGAAGAACTAAATACGAAGAAAGATATTCCAGGTTCCTGGATCCAAAGACCTAATATTGTTATAATGGCAACACATTCCCAATTGATCTACTTATATCATCAGTTCAATCCTTATCAGATAGTGTGGAATGCCAAAAGGTAGGTAAGTGGAGATGAAGGAAAGAGAAGGAAAATCCTGGTTGGACTGTAAAGGAAGCTACTTCCATAATCACACAGAGCAAAAGACAGTAAGCAATTTAAGAACTGGAAATTAATATTCATCATCATTACATATAACCTATTGCTACCTGAACAATAAACTGTGTATAATTCTCATTCCAAGATCTGGACTCATTCTTCTCAACTAAACTTTGTCATATTCATAAAATTCAGAGTTAACTTTCAGGGGACATGATCTGAGACAGCTGTCAGAACTGAGTGGACCCTCCTTGATAATTATAGTTACTATTTGTTACTAAACTGGCAAGACAGACCTCTTTTTTTCATAGCGCCAGACTCTATTTTTAGTTCGTTTCTATCCAGGAACGTTAAACAGTACTCAAACAGGGGCAGTCACATCCATAATGAGTATCATCACCATCTATGTGATTCTCTTGGTGCCAAAGAAGTTATCTAGCTGGGAGGAACTGTGTATTTCATCTCACTCATTCAGCTTGTATTGAGTGCTTGCCATGACACCACACACAGGGCTAGGTGCTAGGAGATGGCAGAGTCCCAACTCTTGCTCCAGCCCTGGAACTTGTAAACCGTTTATCATCTCCTATCATCTAATTCAGTGGTTCTCAACCAGGGGTGATTTTATGTCCAAGGGATATCTGGCAATGTCTAGAGACATTGTTTGTCACAGTTAAGGAAATACTATTGGCATCTACTGAGTAGAGGCCAGGGATGCTTCTAGACATTCCACAATGCACAGAACAGCTTCCACAACAAACAATTATCCAGCCCAGAATGTCGAGAGTATACCTACCTGGACACTTGATCTAACTTCATCTCCCCATTTTTCAGAAGAAACTGGGGCCAATGTAAATGATATACCCAAGATCATCAGTTCTTCAGCAGAGTCTAGATGTCCTGGTTCCATTCTGCATGGAACAGATTTTCAGTTTCCCTTTTTTGAAACGAAATTGAGGACTAATTTTTCTATGTTTTTCTCTTCCTAAAAGCAACGAGTTCTGCAGTGGCATCCTAGTGGAAAGCTGCTTTAGACAGCAATGGAAAAGCATTCACCTTTGACCTGCATGCTTCCCTGCAAGAGATGAGCTCTAGATCTGAGTGACAGAGGTACCTTGGCATGGTTGGATATGGCTTCTGGATTTTATTTGAAAGTAAGGATGCTGTGAAGAAAAGCATGGACTCAAGAAGTTCTATTTATTCTTTCTTTTTCTTGTTCATTCACAGATTCAACAAAAGCATACTGACCTCCTCCTGTGTACCAACGACCAGGCTAGAAACCTGAGGCATGAGGATGAATAGTAACTATGTGGTCTCTCCTCTCAACAGCCTCTGGTAAACAGGAGAAACATACATAAACAAGATTACAACATGGTGAGAGCACAGGACGGAATAGGGATGTGCCAGTCAGAGTTAACGGCTGCAGCAACAGAAACCAATTTTGGCTTATTTAAGCAGAAAAGAAATTTACTGGAAATATCCCAGGGAGCTCACAGAAGCACCAGAGAGCCTGAAGAACAAGGCCCTGAAAACAGACAGTAAAAGGGAAGCTCAGCTCCAGCTAGTACCCTGCTCTCAAAACTACCATGGTGAAGACTCTGCAGCCATGGTGCATGAACACTGGCCATCTCAGTTAAACAGCACTACCCCAGCACTGCACTCCTCTTGTCCCACGCCCCTGGAGCTGGCACATGGCTACCACAGCTATGGCAGGATGGCTTCTCTACTTTCCTAGCTTCTTTATCTTGCCAGATCCCAAAGCAAAGTCTTTGGATTCAATTATTCTAGATCACTCACCCTCACTCTAGCTGCAATGCATGCTGGGAAAATGAGTGTCTAACCTGTTGAGTTTCTACAGTTAGAGACCCACTTTGTCTCCCACCACCAAAACTCTTACAGTAAGGGAAAGTCCTCTTTCCAGATTTTACTCAAAAGTCACCTTCTCTGTGAGACCACTCTATTTAAAACTCTAATACCTCTCTTCTCTAGCACTTGTCATCACCCTTCCATGCTATATTTTCCCCCATGGTTCTTACCACCATCTCATACACTATATGTGTATTTATTTATATGCCCGTCTATCTCTCCCTACTCAAATATGAGTTCCAGGAGGAAGGATGTGTGTCTGGTTTATTCACTGCTGTGTCCCCAGTGCCAAGAACAGTGCCTGGAACACAGTAGGCTCTCAATTAAATATTGCTGAACAAATGAGTGAATGAATGAATGAATTCTCCAAACACAGGTAGATCAAAGATCCTGAGAATCCAAACTTTCAGCAAATTCTTACTATAAAAAGTCTATAGGAAAGACACATAACATAACCTAGCCTGGAAATAAATCGGAGAGAGCTCCTTAAAGGAACTGATACTTGAGCTGACTCTTCAGAAAAGGCAATGCAGACAAATCAAAATTAGGAAAAAAAGACTGAAGCAGTTAGGTGGGATTCCAAGAATGTGTTGTTTTATGGTCTGACATGATCCTAGGATGCTCTGTAGCCAAGCTCCCTGCATCTTTTCTGTATGGAAGAGGCCCTCCTTTGGACTAGTGCAGCATCAGGCTTGACCATGAAAAGCCAAGATCAGAATTTGGAGGTGGAAGAAATCTGACCAAAAGCATCCAAGAGTGAGTCCTTTATAGAATAGAGTGGTGGATTCCAAGGAACACCTGGAGCCTTGAACAAAAAGGTATTACTCTGAACAGTATTCCAGAGAAAGGCAAGCAGAGCAGTGAGAAAATAAATAATGATCAAACCTAAAAGGCAAATGAGTTTTTCTCTGGTTTAAAGGTGCTTGTGTTACTACCTGGATAGCTTTTTGTTTAAGTGATTATGCTGCCAAAGAACTTCTTGTAATTCATCAAAATTCACAGGACTTGGAAGGCCAGAGAAAAAAAGAGTAGGTGGCAGGGTTATTACTTGAAGTTCAATTCAATAAATATAATTTATCTTTCTATAGAGTCTTTTATACGAAATGTTGCCAGCGGGTTTACGGTCCAACAAGACCGAGTTTGAATGACTTAAGTTATTTGCTTTCAGACCAAATGGACTTTTATGAACATGTTGACTTCCCCCTGCACTAAATGAAGTGATGTACAGCTATTCTCGACATAATTTCTGTCACCACCATTATCTTTTCTCGCTTCAGCTCTTTCACAGAGCTTCAGGATGACATTAAGTGGTAATTGCTGCAGTATTCCCCTGCACAGGAAACCGCTCTTGCTTCTTTCAGTCGATCACCTCAGGAGGGCCCTTCACAAGATGTTGGGGCTAATGCAAGAGAAAAAAGGGAGTGAGAAGGCCAAGATCCTAATGACCATGCACAGGATCGACTCCTCTGTCAAATAGAGCCGACTCAGTCACAACTATAGGGCAGTTTCCTAGGTCCCGGGGATGCAAATGGGACCCAAATGCGACCTTGTCACCTTGTGCCTTACCTCATCTCCCTATCACACTCAAATAAATAGTAATCAAAAGGCAATTTACATCTCTGCCGCAGTGTTTGCTAAAATGCCAAGGGAAAAAGACCGCCACAGTGCACAGCAAACCTCAAAATTCTTCTCCCCAGCCTGTCTCTGTTCTCTTCATTCCATGCTCCGTAAGACTTGCTCATAAATCAAACCTTGGCAGTCTTTCTGCTTTTTCTCTTCTCCCTATTCAGTGTCAGCTCTCTGGTTTCTTCCAGTTTTCCTTTTCTACTATCACGCATCTTACTGTGTAAGAAAAGAGAGTAGTGAGCAAGGTGGGCCTGGGGCAGAAACAGATTGTAAAGATTTATAACTTAATATATTTTCTTTTATAACCTGTCATAGGTTCTCCCTTCAAGGAGTGCCCATTCTAAGCACGGCTGTGTTTTAGTTAAACCGAGGGTGTAAACTATTATGTTATCACCTGTTTGTTTATAAATAAGCCTTAGCATTGGGCCAAAAAAAAGAAGTAATTTAACAGTGAACAAAGAAGATTTAATGACCTCAAATGTGATCCAGGAATAGCTCCTTTGTGAGAGTGGAGAAAATAGACCTGCTTTTTTCCTAATTCCTTTAGCCAATGGCCAGTTCTTCAAAATCAACCTAGGAGTCAAGCCAACGGTTTTTAAAAGACACATAACAAAACATCATTTTTCAGCATACAGTTAAATGGCACTAAGGACATTATTGTTGTGCAACTATCACCACCGTACGTCTCCAGAATTTTCTCATCTTCCCAAACTGAAACTCTGGCTTCATGAAACAACGCCTCACTCTCTCCTCCTTCTGGCCCCTGGTAAGCACCATGCTACTTTCTGTCTCTATTACCTAGATTATTCTAGGCATTTCATAAATGGAATCATACAATATTTTCTCTTTTGGAGCTGGCTTATTTTACTTTGTGTAATGTCCTCAAGGTTCATCCATGTGGTACCATATGTCAGCATTTCCTTCCTTTTTTTTTTTTTTAAAGATTTTATTTATTTATTTGAGACAGAGAGAATGAGAGAGATAGAGCACACGAGAGGGGGGAGGGTCAGAGGGAGAAGCAGGCTCCCCGCCGAGCAGGGAGCCTGATGTGGGACTCGATCCAGGGACTCCAGGATCATGACCTGAGCCAAAAGCAGTCGCTTAACCAACTGAGCCACCCAGGCACCCCATTTCCTTCCTTTTTAAGACTAAATAATCTTCCATTGCAGGTGTATGCTACCTTTGTTTATTCATTCATCCCCTGTTGGACATGCGGGGTGCTTCCACCGTTCAGCTTTTCAGAATAATGCTACTATGAGCATGGGTGTATTCAAGCCACCATTTTGTTTATTTCCAAACTTCTTTTTTTTTTAAAGATTTTATTTATTTATTTATTTATTTAGAGAACACCAGGAGGGGCAGAGGGAGAGAGAGAGAAAGAGAATCCCAAGCAGACTCCCCACTGAGCACGGGGCCCGACATGGGGCTTGATCCCATGACCCCGAGATCATAACCTGAGCCAAAATCAAGAGTGGAATACTTAACCCACTGAGCTACCCAGGCATCCCTACAAACTTCTGACTTAATAAGAGACTATGGGTATCCATCAAAGGAGAAATGGACAAACAAATGTGGCATATCTATACAATGGAACCCCACTCGAGGAATGAAGTACTGACAGGTGTCACAACATGGATGAATCCGGAAAACACTATGTTAAGCAAAAGAAACCAGTCACAAATCATTTCACATATGAAATTATTTCAGCTATTTGAAATATCCAAAATAGGTAATCCACAGAGACAGAAAGTAGATAACTGGTTGGCAGGGAGTGGGGGGAGGGGACACGGGGAGAAACTGCTTAATGGACACATGGTTTCTTGTCGAAAATGTTTTGGAGCTAGTCAGAGGTGATGGTCGCACAACCCTGTGAATGTACTAAATGCCACTGAATTATTCCATTTATTTTTTTAGTGAATTAATTATTTTTAATTCCAGTAGAGTGAACATACAGCGTTCTATTAGTTTCAGGTGTACAACACAGCGATTCAACAGTTCTGTCCATCACTCAGTGCTCCTCACTGTAAATGTCCTCTTAATCCCCTTCAGCTGTTCCACACATCCTCCAGCCACATTTTTGTTGGTGCTGTATTGTACTAAGATCGCCCGGTCCAGTGTGGTAGCCACTGGCACATGGGGCTGCTGAGTGCTCCACATGTGGTTCGTCCAACTGAGGTACACCGTCCGTGTAAAATACACACTGGATTTCAATGGCTTAAGTACAACAAACCGATACAAACTATCTCATTCATACTTTGGGATTGATTACATGTTCAAACGGTAATATTGTGAATATACTGAGTTAAAGAAAACAGGTTACTGTAATAAGTTTCATCCATTTTATTATACTGTTTTAAGGTGGCTACTGGAAAATTTTAAATTACATATGTGGCTCAAATTATATTTCTCCGGGACAGGGTCAGTTGAAGCTCTAAGCCAGTCTTGGGGTGGGGGTGGGGGGAATGGCCAGAGCCTCTCTGAATTCCAGGAGTCCCTCTTGTCCTTAGTGGGCAGGTCAAACTGAGCACAAAATTAAGCGGGAGTCACTGCAGAGGAAAAAGGAGAGAAGGGCTGGTGGGGAATGGAGGACAAAAGAGTGTCACCCTGGCTGCGAACTGGAGTTCCCAGGACCAAGAGAGTGGGGCGAAGCAGACTCTAAGTGCTGGAGACCCATACTCTTCTCCCTGCAGTGCCCCAAAGGAGGCAACCCTCGGATGGGGTGACGCTTGGATCCTAGGGGTGATGACCAAGAACATGACTTTGAAGGCTACGGGGAGGGCCTTATCTGAGCCACAGCTCAACTGAGCCACTGTGGGGAGCACTTCCCAAAACAGCCAGCTGAGGACCACACCCTTGCTGGCACCAACAGAAGCTCTAGGATTTGAGACAGTCTCATTAGGTGGGGGAGGCAGCCCAATGACCCACCAGTCATGGGAGTGGGGGCATAGAGCCAGATTTCATTTGACTTAGAAAAATGAAGAAATGTGAAATTTTCTGCACCCTAACACTGTGGAGCAAATTCATGCCTGTTTCACAAATAATCTTGGGCTAAGGTAGCCGTGCACCCACAAGTCTTCAAACATTCAGGGCATCTGAAGCTGAAGGTCCATGGGCCTTTATGCCTATGGCTGGTTGCTGGTCTTCACCCCCACAGCCTCCACCCTGAAGCACCAGGACCCATATGCTTCCCAGATGGATACATCTTCTCGAGAACACACTGAGAATTTCTAGGGGCCAGAAGCCAAGAGAACTAATAATGCCAAAGCCACCATCACAAAACCTCTGAGCTGGGAAGGATCTATAGGGATATTAGTCCAACTCCTTTGTTCTAGTGGGAAGAAATACAGCCTAGAAGTAAGCATGTAGGATTCGCTCAAGGTCATACAGTGGTGGTCAGGTCTCTAACTAGAAGGCACTCATTTTTTCCTCTCCTGGACATCTCAAATGGTCCTACAGCTGGGTCCTCAACACTGCAACCTGATATCTTTCCTTATCCAAATAAACCAAACAATTTGCAATATTCTAGGCAGAGTCTTTCTAGCTGTATAACATGCAGATATCGAATTTGAGACATTCAAACTCTACAGAGAAGAAATTGCCTTTACCAGAATTATACGCACATGCGCGCGCACACACACACACACACAACACATTGTATTGTGTACGATAGAACTTCGTACAAACTCTGTAGTTGCTATCACCGAGACTCGGGAGAGCAGCTTAAATAATAAGTTCCTTGTTGTCTCATGAAACAATCTGGAACAAGCAGGTAAGGGCCAGGAAAGAGGCTCCAGAGTGCATGTGGCCCAGGATCCTCCTGCCATGTTGCTGTTTCCACACACGGAGTATTGCCCTCGATGGTATGGTCCAAGACGGCACATCCCCATGCCTACATTTCAGCCCATGGGAGTGAGGAACAAGGAGGAATGGGGAGAGCGCATCCTGCCCTTTAGACACATGACCCAGAGGTTCTTCACAGCATTTCTGCTCACACCCTATTGATCAGAACTTAAGTCACATGGCTAAACCTCGCTGCAAGGGAGACTACAAAGCAAATCTTGATTCTGAGAAGCCACGTAACTAGCAAAAAGTCTATTACCATACAACAATAGAATAATGGATGTGGGAGACAACTAGCAATATGGTTTTCATACTCACGGGCACAGTGGCTTGTGTGCCCACACTCACACATAAACCTGCAAGCTCAAACAGAAACACACACTTACATATCAACGCATGGACACAATACCTATGCTTCTTTTTTTTTTTTTAAAGATTTTATTTATTTATTTGACAGAGAGAAACACAGCGAGAGGGGGAACACAAGCAGGGGGATTGGGAGTGGGAGAAGCAGGCTTCCCGATGTGGGGCTCAATCCCAGGATCCTGGGATCATGACCTGAGCTGAAGGCAGACGCTTAACGACTGAGCCACCCAGGCGCCCCAATACCTATGCTTCTAAATATACATTTCCACACACTCAAATATGCATACACTCCAATCCTATGCACACTTGCTTATTCATTCACACGTTGGGTCATACATCTACATACCAAGCACACATACCAGTGTGGCTGTGTCACTAACATACATATACACACGCATATACACATGGAGAGAGGGAGAGAGAGGGAGGCCATAAAACCTGTCATTCTGACTTTCTGCTCTTCACTGTAGCGGGGGATCACATCCCAGTCTTCATATGTCCCCACTCATTGGAGATGCCCCTTGTTCTGTGTTTAGGACACACTCTTTTTTTCTGTATTCAGAAGGACATTTAGAACAAGATCAGGGGTTGTATAATGCAATAAAATGTAAAATGAAATAAGATATCATGGAAGTGCCTATGAAGAGGACCACACCATACTCCACATCCGTAACCACTAGGGTCGCCGACATCTCATGCCATCTGATAGCAGTCTGCCTACTGCATGTTGAGGGCTGCACAGCATTCTAAGAGGACATATAAGGTGATAGAGCCAAGATTAAGAAGACCTTTAAGGCCAAGTGATATGGGAAAGGCGGAAAGACTTAGAAGCAAGTCTAAGATATGGTCAATACCCAGCAGGTCACTGCACATTGCCTGACACACAGTAAGTACTCAGTGAATACTTGTTGGATGGATGGATGGATGGATGGATGGATGGATGGATGGATGGATGG